>NW_009695933.1:0-55155 GCF_000703405.1 Apaloderma vittatum | reverse complement strand
TTTCCCAGTTCCTCCTGAAACTTTACCAGCCAGATCCAAATACCATTGATCAAATGTCACAATAATACAAATCACTAATCATAAATAATAAAATAATAAATATACGTGATATTTACAGGGAGGGAAACCCTTAAACACATCTCATTTTTGGTCTAGTTTGGACTGGGAGAACACACACAGTATAACTAGGAGATAGATCAGCTGCTTTGCAACATACCTTTTTGGGTTATTTTTTTCCCCTTTCTTCTTAAAGATCTTCAGAGCACCAAGTCAGATTTCCAGATGCTCCTTCCCAGCCTGAGTCCTCCATCTCAAACCTGTGGCAGAGGATGTTACTGTGAAATTCACAGCATACCAGTTAATCCAGGAGAAATTTAACAATTAAGTTAAATTAACATTATTGCAACAGCTTCTTCTGTGCCAATGGCAGCCTACCACACAGACAAGGCAGGGTAGTTCCCTGCCCTGCTTTCCTTCCACCCTCTGTTTGGAGAAAAGTTGTCCTGTCCTTCATAGACAGTGAGTTATCAGCTTTGACTCAAAGCTTCTGAGGAGCAACTACAACGGTGCTGTTGGCACAGTGTGATGGGGTAGAATTTTCCATGCAGTCTTACACAATTAAGAAAAAACACACCTCAGTTGTCCACCTGTGGGCACAGCTCAGTTGTGCATGCCTTTAAAAGCAAGAAAGATGCAGGCCGGCTAAGGTCCAGATGGCTCCCTTATACTCAGAAGGAGCAAACTCGCTTCAGGCTCACACTTAATGGGATCCTGCACCCTCCACCTTCCCTCATCACCTTTCCAAAGGAGCTGCACCAGGTTCGCAGGGTTCCACTTGTTCTGCGATGCCAGAGGATAATGTCAGGCTATGCTTCGACCATGGCAGCTTGTGGAGCTCTGTTTGCCATTTGTATTTATCTGCCCAAATCTTCTCAATCAGTTTTATGGTTGTTTAGCTCCAATCACTGTAGACTGTGACATTTAATATCAAATACTCTTCCAACATTCCCACATTAATAAACACAAACAGTGAATCCTCTCTCTGTTGTAATGATGATTTCTGGCATAATTTAAAAGTGCATATTATTATGCCAGTATTAAGAACTGGTAGATCTTCATGCAATGCTGGAATATATACCTGGAAACTAATTTACTTGAGTTGTAATGTTAGGATTATCCTTCTGTCTTTCATGACTGATGCTCATCTGAGACTGCTTAATGTTTTCTTGTCAATGAATGTTAACTCAAATGAGTTATTCCAATCTGTTTACTTTGACCCTTTCTAACAAACGCAAATTATAATTAAAAGGAAAAAAAAAAGAATAAATGCAAACAGCATTGAAAACATAGTATGACAACACTGTGTAGATTCTTCTACCCTTAAGTCCACATCAATAAGCAATTTAACAATAACAGAACTCTCAATGGGAGACCAACAGATGAAATACGTGTAGAACAGAGCCTTGGATGAAATTTTTTTCTTTGCCCATGTAATTGCATGCAGCCATCCTTGTGTGAAATCCCCCATCAGATTACGGGGTTTGTTGTATGTAAATTGAAGACTAAATGCTTGGTAGCACCTCTGAGCTCTGCAATGCTGGAAATGAGTTTTTTAATAGGAAATTAGATTAGTAATATTTTAGTCAACAAAAATGTGGAAAACTTCTGCCTAAAGATGAGAAAATTATTCATGCAAACTGATTTAAAAAACAAGAATGAACAACTGTAAAATTCTGTACACTACTACTCATAATAAATTCTGTGCATTATTTTTTAAACAAAGAATGAGGTATTCAAACAAATTATTTCTACTTTGCTGGATATAGTATTAAGTTAGCAACAGGTTGCATACTTTAACGTAATATGATTTTATACAGTTCTCAAAGTAAGGAACAATATATGGAAAATTACAATGAACTCAGTCCAGATAATAAAATAGACTTTTGCAAACCATCAACCAGGCATTAAAACAAGATATTGCCGTTTCCAGTTCCTATTATGGTCCAGTTGATTAGATTAAACTTCATCAAGATTCAGCACTTAAAGTGAGAAGAATCTCCTTAGATTTAAACTTCCTCTTCAAACACAAAAGTAGCTCCTCTAGCATAAATTTACCTTCCTTTGTAGCCCATAGGCCAGAAAACAACTGATCAGTCATTAATAAATAATAATTATTATTATTTATAAACACCTATATATTAAAATGGTTTTGGAATTTGAACTGGACCACAAAGCAGAGCCTGAATGTACCATGCACTGAGAAAGCTGAGGAAGACTTGTGTCATGGACAGGAACCAACAGATGGTTGGAAGAATGAAACAAAACATACATCATCATATCCCTGGCGACAGGGAGGCTGGATTAAAACGATCTCTAAGGTCCCTTCCGGCCTAGGCCATTCTATGATTCTATGATTAGATACTGTTTCAGGCAAAGACGTTCCTGTTCCTAGGAGCCTGCTGGCTTTTAATAGCCTGGCTACAGCTGAAGTATTATGAAGCTTTGCAATTGCCCCTAAGGCAGATATAAAACGGATACCCAGAAGCAGGTCTCAGACTCCAGCAAGTTCTAAGTGGGAATAAAAATCGCATCCATGGAGCACTGAAAATAGTTTTATGCAGTTTGCTGAACATGAAGAGAATAATTGTTCTGGGCTCCTGGTGGAAGGCTGCAGTTCCTCAAAATCTCTAAAAATTCCTCTAGACAGCTCTTCTGCTTCAAACAGGGACCATGGGAATGTACTTCCTATTTCCACAAGGAAGAGATCGCGCTCTCTCCCCCTCTAGAAAAGTTTTAAAAAGTAGTCCCTTAGTTAAATGAAGAGATCTGAGGAACTCATTTTAACTGCCAAATGTAGCAAGTCCCCAGCTATTACTGGTTCCAGCAATATGTTCTGTGCTTACAAATGAGAATATTGCTAGGCCTAGGAATACATCTAAAATGGGACAGTCATGCACCTGTTGACAAACCCAAATATAAACCAATTTAAAAAAAAGTTCCTTTCACAATGAAAAGAAACCCAAATATTTACTAGGTCTTTCTGCCAACAATAACATCCTCTTGTATATAAAATAAAAAATAAACACAGCCCCTAGTCCCAAGGACTGAATGATCTAAACATACCCCAGGGAAACCCACAGAGGAAATAATGGAGGGATAATAAAGTTGTTTTACTTGTTGCATTGTTAATTCATGTCTTACAGGCTACACAATAGAGTGAATCTCTAGGAGGGTCATGAGTTTTATGCTGGGGTTACTGCCAGCTAGTTTATTCCTTTTTATGCCTTTGGAGCATAAAGGGGGGAAAAAAGGCAACTTAACTACCAGTGGCTGTAATGGTGACAGTAGTGGAAGGGAAGCAGAAAGCCCTTTTGTTCACATTTTACTCCTCTCCCTCACTCTTCATTTCTTCCCTCATTTTCCTAAGACAAAGATTCCTCCAACAAACAAGCAGTTTAAAATCAGATAACTAAAGCTATTATCACCCATGGCTGTCATCCCTCCCTCTCTGACAGATGTACTGCAGTTTTCAGCAGAATGTGTGAATGCAAGCCCATTCCAGACTCTGGTTAGTGTAAGATGTGCAGCTGAAAACAGTATTTTGGGAGCCAATTTGCAAAGGAAGTGGGTCCTGGCATCCTTCGGAAGGGCGCAAGCAGCTTCCTCTTCCACCCGGCTGTCTTTAAACCACAGTCACGTCTGTCTGAGCTCTGAAACCATCAGCCAGCCAGACAGAGAGTGATACTTCTGAGGAATTATTATTTTTTCACAGTAGATAGCATGCAGCAGCCATGAATATTTTCAAAATTTTCCTTAACTTTTTTTTCCTCCAAAGCTCCTGGGCTTGTGTATTTCTTCCTCTCTTTCAGCCAGTGCTCTGTACAGCCCCTACAACTGCCTGGGAAGCGTGCGCTGCACACAGAACAGAAATCAAAGCCATATTCTTTAGTCTGCTTTTGCGTAATCCCAACTGAAGCTTCCAGTCTCAATTTTTAAAATGTGATTAAAGTGTAAATTACAAAAGATAACACTACTCCCAAGGACAGAAAAAATATTAAAATAAGTTTGTAAAGCTAAGAGAGAAATATCAATCACTGGCAAGAAGCAGCCTAAGCTATGAAAGAATTGCAAGCCATTTAGAGAAAAAAATATATGCAACAGAATTAATCAGCATATGTAAAAGAGGGAGTGTGATGCTGATGCAAAATAGAAGGGCATGTACGAGAGGGCATGAAGCGAAATCCATGTGCATCAAATCATCAGCTAGTTTCTGTATGGATGGAAAAAACTCTGAAGAATTGCTACAAGATTTTTTGAAGAGGTTTTCAAGCTGGACATGAATTAAAGGCAAATGAATCCAATCTGTGCCTCTCTCTCTCTCTGAAATGCACACGCACACACAAACCCTACTTCCACCAAATCAGTCCCCTATTCTGGATTTCTGACCTTCGCTCTTTTCTGCCAAGATAGGGCTGAACTTTAAATTGAGCCTGGAAGGCCAGGGTGTGGTGGCACAACAGCAGCATAAAACATAGATGAGTTTCTTTCTGCGTTTGCATTCCTGAGAGACTCCTCACAACTCCTGTGAACTAGACTGAGGAGTCAGGAGAGAAAGATGCAGAAAGAGTCAAGCACAGCCAATAGAATTAGGAAATATTTTGAAAATAGACTTGCAAGCCAGGACATGCAATAACCAAATTCACTTTAAGTCTCAACAACACAAGTTCAAAGGTTTGAATTACTCAAGAATATCCTGTGTTTAGCCAACACTGCTAATCTGGAGCATCTTCTCCTTGTTTGGCCAACGTTTCTTCCCACCCCTTCTCAACATACCCAGCACAGATAAATGCGATGTTACAGACACTCATCAACAGTGCAAACGTGAGCAAAACATCAGCACAGCTTTGAAAGGCAGGCCATATATCTACAGTCATGATAGGTTTAAATTCTGTTTTGTTGTTCTTCCTGTTGTTTGCCAGCAATAAATGGCAATTGTACTTTCCAACCATGTTCAGCTGGGCTCTACGCCATCTTTTGCTGTTTTTGATGGCAGAGTTCTCAAAGACATATATTAAACTATCGGCCCATGCAATAACTCACTGGGGCTGTGCTCTTGTTTCCAAGGAGGCCCTATAAGAAGAGGGGAAGAAAGTTTTTTTTCGGAAAGGCAGCAGTCTTCTGCATTAGTAATATTAAACTTTCCCATGGAATTTCAACAGCATTAACAAATTATTTTGATAAAAAACCAACAAGCTTTGCAGATGGTTTTTTAAGGGCTTCAACAGAGAAAGATACACAACTTTACACCCACTTCTTTATATCGTAAGCTCCCTTGCAGTCTGTCCTGTGATCATTCTTAAATACACTAATGTTATAGAGTTAATCTCATAATGGAAATGCTTCCACAAACAAATTACTGCAGTAATGTAGTTAGCTCAATTAACTTTTGAGTCTATTCACTATGCAGAACTAAAGGTCATTTTCCATTAAAATATCTCCCTCCCACTTCCTTATCACCCTTCGCAACTTCTGGGAGTTAATATTAGAAATCCTGTCTATGCTATGTCAGGAAGAAGACAAGATGATGAAGCTAGAAAAAGACCTTATTCTTTACTAACATAACACAGACACGGCCCAAAGAGAACATCTGCCTTACACATCTAATTATGGCAAATTGTTAACACCTTGAAGAGGAGTTTCATAGAAGGGTAAACTTTAACATATGCCATCCTCACACATAAAACATCCCGTACTCCTTACTTTTCCAAACATATGCCCTTTTTCCTACAGCAGTTTATCAAAGATCTTATTTTGAAAAGGACTTCAACCTGCTTTCCATTCTCGTGGATGCATTTTTTTAAGTGTTCGCAATTGTTTTTCTGTTCAAATAACTCCATAGAAACATCAAACTATGTAATCTGGGCATGCAGGCAGGAGATGAGACTGCAAGGCCTGAAAAACTGCAAATGCAATTATTTCTTCATTCCCAACTGCAAGCCACTACAATTCAGGTCTTTTGCAAAATCACGCCTTTCGCTTATTTGGGCACTGAAAGCTGCCTGTCCACCTTGCAGCTCCTGCCACACTTCCCCTTGAGATCCCACACTAAAGTCACAGTGAATAATTTGTCACTATTATTGCCATGGCAACAGCCCGATGTCATGCATACACAGAATTATGATTGACATTCCTGCAGTATCCAACAAAAGGAGGAATGAGGGGAAGAAGGAGAAAACCAGACACAGCTCCAATACTAATGGGGGAAACAGAGTATCACTGGCACTACAAATGCTGCTTTATGCATAAATCTACCTTCTCCCATTTTTCCCCATGTCAACATTGCCATGAAGGGCTCCCATCATCCCCAAAACACACTCGGCGCAGAAGGGGCTTCTGCACCCAGGCCCAGATTTGGGCAGAGCACACAGTGGGCGCGCTCCTGACAGGGCTCTCTTTGGGGAGAGGACTCCACGCTACAGCACAAAAGATTTTTGCCACAGAAGTTATTCTTAAGAGCACACCTTTTACATGTCACAGGTATGGCCTAAAATAACACAAGACATTAAACTGAGTGTTTTATTCGCTCTGAGGATATTCCTCAGGTGTTCAGCTGGGCGGCAAATCTTTTCTTTTTTTTGCCAATGTTTATAAGCACTCAGAGAAAGACACACGCAAACCATTAGGAATAGGATAAAATAACATCTGTTAAATATTTTTTTAAATTCAGCGTCTGCAGCAGTTCTCATAAGGGTCTACAGGCAATACCAAGACGAGGATGGAAACAGCCTTTTATTCTAAATTTCGTATGTACATGGAAAGCCGTTTTACCCAGTTTTGTAAATTCTGTGTAAAAGAGCCATTGTCATCCAATGTCACTGTGCTTACACTAATAACAACTTTTAAACATGGAGTACATTATTAACAACAAAAACCATTAACAAACAGGCATAAAAGACACAGATACGTGTGCTGATATTTCACATATATTATAGAAACAAGTTGGCGCAAAAATAAAATGTGCCAGTAAAAAAAAAATAGGCATTTTTTAAAATCACGCAATACATGATTTTTCTTTCTTGCTTTCTCTCTTTCCTTTTTGTACACAATATGCTGAGATCCATTCTCAAAACTTTTCACATCAGGATTTGCAGGCACTTCAGCAACCCAGCTATATTCTTTACAATACATGAAGTTCAGACCAACAAACATAAAAACAGCTGCTGCAAAAGAAATTCTCATACCCCATATGCACATTCAAATATTACTCATTGCTAGAGCAACCTTTTTTGCTTTAGTTATTTTTGGAAACTGACATTTTTAGGATAATGTGTAACAGTTTGTCTCCACTTATCTCTCATTCATATACTTAAAGGTTTACTTTTAATGTAACATCATGACGCAACAATACAGTATACGGAAGCACAAGGTAACTGTCCACAAAGGCTCACAAACTGCAAAAACAAGAAATTGTTTCCTTTACAGTTTTTTGATCCAAAGAAAACCTTTTTTTTCTTCTGCTCTTGCTTTAAGCTGGCTCCAAGATTTGCCCAAAGACAACTGCCTATCAGATGAGCATGGCATGACACCCTCCCTAGTTCTCTTCCTAGACACAAGTGACATGACCAAATTCATTTACAAGTAAAGCAAAGCAGAACTCAGTCGGATGTCTGTTCATAATTTCCCATGTTTAATAAAATAGTAAAATAAACTTATCAAGGGCTTGGCTGTGACTGTATAAATAGGCTCTCTCCAGTTATTTAATTTGTAATGGACTGTGTATTAAGATTATAAGGCAATTGTAACAGGATTCTCAGGATAACTGAAAGCTTAATATTGTTTTCCTCATGATTCAGGATAAAGGCTTTTTTAATAAGCTCAGAGTGAGCAGAGAGAGAAAAAGAGTGCATATGTGCATAATAGGAGGAGGATAGGTTTTCAGCATATAGACAGATATTGATCAACAAAGACTGGTAACGACTCCACCACAAAACATTTTGGAATTGCCACTGTGATTCAGAGTAGAACTAAGCCTTATCCACTCGAGAGTGATATGTAACTCTCCTCCTGACCCCAGAGAAATAAAAAAGGACATGTCAATGCTTCCATCAACCTCAAATTCATTAATTTTATGCCAAAAAGCTCCATGTTGGTGTAATAAGTCACTGCAAAGTAAAACACATTACAACAAATCCTAGTAATAAGCCATTGACAACTACTGGACTGGGCTACGGGACTCGGTACGCAGGGGCGGCGTTGCTCGCTTCCACTGTGATTGTCAAACGGTGGAACGTCCTTCCATGAATTCAACACTTGAGAGAGAACGGCAAAGACATAAGGCCCACCAATGCTTTGCCCATATTTTTAAAGGCACTGAAACAGACAACAGATATATTCCTTAGTACCATCAGTTTAAAAAGTTTTCAAAATAGAAGTCTTTATATGAAAATGTTCTTTATTGCATGGTAAGTTGATCATCTTCTTCACCTCAAGAATAAAACGGCCTTCCCTTTTCTGGTGTTTGCAATCTGTTCAGCCTCGCTACCTGAGATGGTGAAGGTGGTACATCTTGCCTGAAAGGACCTTTAGGAGGGGTATAATTAGGGTCCTGAATTTTCTTATATGAGTCATAGTTGCTAGGCCCTTCAGAAGAAGTTTTTTTTTTCAGTTGCTGTTCTTTCCGCCTCTGCTCTTGACGGAGCAGTTCTTGTGTTTCTAGCA
Source organism: Apaloderma vittatum (assembly GCF_000703405.1). Taxonomy (NCBI): domain Eukaryota; kingdom Metazoa; phylum Chordata; class Aves; order Trogoniformes; family Trogonidae; genus Apaloderma; species Apaloderma vittatum. The sequence continues at coordinate 46,437 of NW_009695933.1, read as the reverse complement.
TTACCCTGGCATTGAAGCCATGTCCTCCCATATAGCCATTCCTCGATCCCTGGTAGCTGGAATATCTGGGATTTTCCTTCGCAGACTGGAACCCTTCTCCAGGGGAATAGCTCTGCTCCCAGGAGTCTTGAGATACAGAACTGGCATTTTTTCTGCTTTGCCTGGAAAGAAAAATGGAAGAGGCTTTTAAGACATTTGGTCTGGTTCCCCTTCCGTTGTTATCAACAGCAATCCCTGGAAAGAAGGGTGCTTCTGTAATTGCCATCAGGTTTCCCCCAGCTATAGCATTCTCCAGAAGTCATGTTCTCTTTTGCCCCAAAGAGTCATCCTGCGTCTTTTGATGGGAGACTATTTCCTATAGAGTTGAACTATATTTCTAGGCCTTTCCAGGAAGAATAGGCCGTGAAAACTCATCCAGTGCTACAACCACCATCACTCTCTCAAGAAAAAACTGCTGTGGTTCAGCTGCAGAGTAGTAAAGCCCATACAAACTGCTGTGCTTCCTAAGAAAGCAGATAACAGGCAGCACTTGTAAAATCACTCATGAAAGATGTGAATCTAGGCTCACACTTGATTAAAAATTCAGCGGGCGGATCTTTAAAACACTTGCTCAAAAACTACACAAGTCAGAAGATAAACCTCATTATTGATAGGCAGTTCCATAGAAGAGAGTATCTTCACCCCATTTCCAGAACTAAGGAATTTCATGCTATCAAGTCTGTTTCCCAGTTTGCTATAGTTTTCACAAAAGAAAAGCCAGAGATAACCTTTTTTACTCATTTTTAAGCTCCAGGGGGTAGATAAATAAATCAAATACATACAGGAATTACAAATTCTTATCTCTTTTCACAATAAATCATTGCATTATTTTGAAGACAGATTATCGTTTTGAAATAGCTTTAATTTACTATCAAGCTGCTAGATGCTTTTATGAATGCAAAGTAAGATTGGTGATGATAAAGTAAAACAATTTTGTGCTGCAGCAAAAGAGATACTGGCTTTGAGATTAAAATTAGTGTATGAGAACCAAGTAGTAAACCAAAATATATTGCAACATTAATCAATAAGAAAATCATTTAGTTGTTTATATATGGTTTGGTTTTTCATGTCAACACACATGACTCAATGTGGTCTCACCCTATGAATAAGCACTGCAGAAACAGGAGACTTGTGTGATTTTTCTACCATGTGTAAAAGTAAAAAGTCACCTAATGCTTTTGCAAGCTTCCTTCCACATGTATAATTTGAAAATGACCATATCCACCTTATTTCATGATAGATTTTGAGACCTCTGGATGAAAATTGTTATTCAGGATGAATGTAAATTATTACAGCATAAATTACAACATAATGTAAATTCTTATGCAAATTTTTATAGCTGTTCTTGGTATTCACATATGCAACTTTGCCAAAGAAATTATGTTTCTGAGCCATGTTTTATCACTCCCTGCAACAAGAGTAAATTGAATGAACCTCTGTAGGCTACGAAACTGTCAGGTTTCCGATCTAGAGCGAGATAAATTTTAAGTACTAGAAAATTAACTTGGAGTTAAACATTGCTTTTACAGTTTCACATGGGACAAGAGGATGACTAGTTGAACTGATTTAATTTGCTGACTGTTTTCTGGTACTCGTTCAAAAATAGTTGGCCCACTTTCCCTGTCTTTCTGGGAAGATCCTTTAAAACTGACTCAAGGGTTTATTTGCCCTCAGTACTAATGACTTGAATGTACAAAGGGAAAAGAAGGAGGCTCCTAGAGACTGTGCAGGATGAAAAGCAAGAAAGCTCAAGAATGAAGCCAGTGTACAAACTTTAATCATTGCAAAGCCACAGTTGCAACATTAAGCTTGAGACCTAAGTTTCAAAGTAGCAGTAAGATTTCTTCAAAGATCAGTCACAGAATTAGGAACAGTTTGTAAAGCTGGAGAACTGGATGTCCCAGCTCGATATAGGAGTATTGTGGTACTTACTGTGCTCAACTTCAGCCCGAGGTACAGAAATACTGTCTGCTCTCAGCACTGCTCAAATATCCAGAGTGCTCAAAGTCATTAAATTATTGTTAATTACTCAGTAATATGCATTGCGAGTTTGCTAGTCATTTCTCACGTTGAAAACCACGCTGAGTGAAGTTCTCAGTTACTCTTTACAAAACAACCATTTCTATGACGCAAAGCACTATTTTCTAAATTTCTGGTAGATTAATTTTCTCCTTACATTTCTTAATTTCTTCTGTTGGAACTGCATTGCAACTGACTTCCAACTTTTAAATGCTACCAGTGATTGAGCAGAACAGGGGAAGTGAGTTTTAAGAATCATAATTTTAAAACTAAAAATAAACCCTCCAACTTAAAAGAGACACTGGCATCTGTGGTTTTCCACTCAATCTGTGCATTGCTGAGCCTATCAAAACTAAGAGAGAATTTCTCAGGAAAAACAAGATGGCACTGATAGGTGTGGTCACTTCAGAAGGAAGGTAGAGATAAGAAACATAGGGAATAGAAGTATTTTCAAAATGACAAACTGACAAAGAAAATACTGTAGAGCTTAGCATCTTACTTTCCCACCTTCCAAACCGAACAGAAAAAGTCTGCACTCAAAGGTGTGTTATAGCATGTGAAAACCTGAGTTTTATTTTCAAAGATGTTAGTAGGATAAGAGTCCATGATTAGATACTTTAATTATGAAGCTTCTATTTGTTTCAAAAAAAAAAAAAAAGACTTATGATATACTTGGTAAAACACTTCTTGTCACAATTTTTTTTGCCACATTTCCACACAGGGCACAAAAATAATACAACCTTGTTGGATGGGAATTTGACACCAGCCTCCAGTGTAAAGTATTTTCCATTGCCACTGATATTTGAAGATGTGAAGACTGTTTGCATAATGCTTACCTATCATACTCAATTTACAATACAAGTTGGGTAAATTTTTAATAATTCTTAAAGCTAAATATCAAGTAGGAGACATTTTGCCCCAACAGCTAATATTAAAAAAACCCACCTTTTAAAAAAAAAATACAGATTTGTTTAGGAAAAAAAAAAGTGTATTACTTTTCAGCATTCCCAGTAACTTAGAAAAAAATATATATACTGAAAACTTGAAAAGCCCTGATTTTTATAGAGTTTCGCAGTTCCATATTCTCTTGTTTGAGATCTTGAGATTATTTTTTTTCTTCTAACTTTCCTTCTGTATTAACATCACAAAGATAGAATTTGTACCCAGTAGGGAACTAGGCAACAGGAAAAAAATCATCTCATGTGTCAAAAGAGGAGACTCTTGTAACTGCAGAAAATTGAACTGCATGGTGTCCCACAAAGAATAGCTTTGTTTTAATGTCTCAGTTCTGTTGGGTGCTAGGTGTCATCATATCCCACTGAAATCAGCTCTGAAGTAATTCTCCTAAAATAAACAGCTACCACATGCTCTCACTTAGAACTTTTATGCCTCTTCCACACTGAATACATTCCCCCTTATATCAATGCTAAACAAAAGTGTCTGCACTAAGCACATTTTCCTTCCCCAAATGAAATTAGCTCCAGGCTTATATACACTGAACAGCTTCAGACAGTCACCGTACCTGGGTAAGGAGCTGTACTGGCGCTGAGCTTGTTGGAAACTCTCTCTTTCTTCTTGCCGCTGCCGCTGCATTTGAACCTCTACTGATACCGAGTGTCGGCCGCTCTGCGAGTACGTCTTGGTGCTTGGCTACAAAATGAAAACATAAATGTCTTAAACAAAGCAGAAAAAATACCCACAGCAGAGCTATCTTTTAAATTGCTCTTGTACACATACAGTTTTATTTGTTTCAACACGCAGTTGAAGTAGCTCTTTCATAATAATTAGATTAAATCCTGACCTGCAGCAGTGGCCTGTGCTACCGATTCTGTTTCTGACCTACCTCTCAGGAAAATACTGCTCCAGAATGGGTTATGCTTTTACAGTAACACGGAAATTTGAATTAATTGGTGGAACAGATCTTCAGACTCCATGAGTTAGCCTAGCCAGCGTAACGCTAAGTTTTACACCCCACTAAGGATCCGAGGGAGGAGGGAACAGAGTTGCGCTTTTGAACCTCCCCAGTAGGCTCAAGTGATGCTCTCCCTTAGTGAAGGCATCCTATCAACACATACACCACTTGCCTTTCTGAGAGACATTTTCTGGTTCGATACAGTCAAGTAGATAAATTTAGCAAGTCCTGTATCTCCGAGAAGGATTTTAGATACCATCTTAATGAGGTGACAATTTGAAACTTCGAGGCCAATACTGAAGGCAAGTGAAAATGGACAGCCTTCTTGGCAATACAGAGAATTACCCATCAAGATCTGGCAGAACAGCTGCTGGATTCTAAATCTGGATGATGGAAAAGTTTACTTTTGTAAAGATGTTATTTTTTTCATTTTACATCACTATTTTCTTCAGATTTTGTGAGTTCAAATCACAAAATAGGGCACCACAAAAGCCAAATAATGTTAAGGGCTTTTCTTGTTGCTTTAATAATAAGGTTTCACCTAACAAAGAAATTGTGTAGTATCTTAATATTGTTTAAGAAACCTCCTTAAAATTACGTATTCTATCCAACACACTTAAGTCTATTCACTGGGAGGTAAGGGAGCATAACCAGTTGTCTGATCCTGACACTGAAAAGCTTGTCCCAGACTTGCTTTTGTTAAAGCAGTTTTTGCTTTTTTATCTGTGCTGTCCTCAAAACAAACATCTCTTGGCTTTAGCCATTATAATTTCTGCAGCATAAAGATATAATGGCTCACAAATACCTGCCAGATAAAAGGCTTTTCTAAAGCTTCGTTCATTGAGACAAGTTTTGGAAACTAGAAAGTTGTCATTTGTGACATCAACTTCTTTGTCTTACTGTATAGTCAAGTACCTGCAGGTAGGCAGAAACACCATAAATTTGAAGTAGGTGTACAACTTTTAGGAACTTTATTTTTAATAACAATACACTTCAGAGAGAGCATCAGCCTTGGCTCAGAGTTTAACAGCTACAATTTGGTGAACAACTACCTTTCCCATTACAAGAAGATTATTGTGCAAAAGAACCGGAATGTGAAAGCATAGACTACGAGTAACAGAGAACTTATCTATGAGAATCCTGAATGAAGCATTAATGTCTACTTCAGAGCAGATACACTCTGTAAAAACATCAGTGAAACAGTATTTCTAAAGAAAAATGCTTTAGAAATGGTATGATAAAGCAACAGGTTGAGGAAACAGAATCATGTGTCAGTCTTGTGGGAAATTTTCTTAGAGATGAATAAGCTGTACATATGTATGTCCAAACCAACACCCCCATGGAGATTTCCTACTATATTAAACAAGGGAAACACATACAGAGCAGCGTTTCAGTTATTGCATATGTCAACATTTCTAACTTTCTTGACTTTATTGAGAGTGTTCTGACATTTGGTATTTTATTGAAGGGCTCAGCTTATGAAAGAGGGTGATTACCTGAAAATCACAAGGTTTATTTGTGAATTCTCTCCAGTGTGGTAATAAGCAGCTTACACAGAACCAGAGGGAAACTTAGGCGTTCCCATCTCAACTTCTCCACAAGGAATAAAAACATTTAAACTAAGATTTTAGAGCCAATCTCCTAATTTCATGAGTTCCACTTTAACAGCGTTAGAAATCTTGCAGCTACATTATGTGCTAAGAAAGCAGTTATCATAGATAAGACATGAAATCAAAATTGCTTCTCTTTATTTGAAAACTTTCACTTGTTTCAGGTCACTGTAAATATAACAGATTAAAGGATTTTGCAGTACATGGAATGTTAAATTACCAAACAGGTGAAGCTGCTGTTCAATTTAGGTTTATACAAGATACTAAAATGCATCATCTAGAAAGCAAGTATACGCACACACACATGCAGAGAGCTGAAACTACAACAAAAGCTTTTACTAAAGTGACAGAGGCTTTGAAAGCCCCAAAGGACTATGAATAGAGTAAGATCAAAATGTAGCTTCAAAGATATATTTTTTTAATGCACACAGGAACCAAAGGTTAAACAGAGGCAGGGGCTATCATGCCTGTCTCCCACTGTAGTGCATGGCCAGAATGACTTGATCTGAGGAGTCAGGTCTGGACTCTCCCCAGTTCACAAAGAGTTTCATCTAATGGACAGCATTTATAATTTGATGGGTCTAAAGGCAAACCTCTAAAATCCATTATGCGATTTTCTGAAGGTAGGAGTACGTGCATGCCTTGTTAAACTAAGTGCATCTGAAATAATTAACTAATCTGAAAAAGATACTTACAGTCCTGTCTGCACATTGTTCACATCTACAACAAGCTGTTCATAGAATCAAATCTGCTATCTGATTTCAAGCATCCAAAAATATGTCGATGAGACATAAAAATACTCTCTCTGAATGTAATCACATATTCCATGACGTAACGTATACACACAGACAGGTAAGTGCAACCATCTTATTAACAAAAAGGTCTTTCTTCTAAATCTTTTAATTAAAAAGCTCACTGATATCACAGTGAATGCCCTTGATATATGGTTTTGATGTTATAAAGACATAACATCCTCCTTTTGAGACTGTTAACTTGTTCAGAAAAATGCAAATCACCAAACAGTATGCTTTTGTTTAAAGTATCTAAACCAGAAATATTTATAAGTGACCTTAGTCTTCAAAAGTGAATTGGTAATTTTGTCTCAATCCCCAAAGTATATTTTAATACATATAGATTTATATAAGATACATACACAAACACACATCTATATACATGCATACTCCATTTATGTCAGAACAAAATGGAGGTAATTAAAAAAACAACAACTTGAAATATGTCAACATCTTTCAAGAGCAACAAAAAAACACATAGCAGTAATTTTAACACTGATAGCAACACAAGGCTAAGTACAATTATAACAACCTGAAATCATCCAACAAACCTGGCAACAGCTCGGTCTTCACAGCACAGATTGATAAGAACTCTGGCCTTGTTTGCAATGAGCTGTATGACAAGCACTGACCTTTTAAATCAGGATGCGGTCAAGGCCACAATAACAACCAAGGCTTCATTATACAAATAAATGTATGTTCATGTCTTCCACAATACATTTAAGTGGCAATGATAGTTATTGCATTCGGCATTGTTAAACAATACTCAGCATGTAAAATTGTGCTTTAAGATACATGAAATTACACAGCTCTCTTCTCATTTTATGTAAACAACATTTTTTCATTTCGCAGAGAATGCACCCTCATGGCTCATGTCGCACTGACCACGATCAGCATATTTTAGGGATAGGGGGCCTTCTTCTCTTTCCCCTCCAAAGCAGTGGCTGCCCACGCCATTGATGACCCTGCAGAGTGGCATTTCTACCCAGGGAGGGCAGCTGTGCATGGATCCTTCAGGTCTGGCACAGATCAAAGTTGCCACAGAATTATAGAGAAGAGATCATGAGAACGATCTAGGGCACTGGGTTTTCAGGGAGATTCAGCCAATTCAGGTGGCAGGAGATCCATCAGTTGAGGTAGGACAACTATCTGACAGCCTACTGCCACAAGGAGAAGCCGGGAGAAATGCTTACTCGTAGAACTTCTTTATGTTTGTACAGAAAGAGGTAATGTGAAGGTTACTAAGGGAAAAAGTCCCTGGTATTTTCCCAGTCTATTATTTAATATTAAAAAAGATATGCTGGTTTTTTTCCCCTATTAAGCTCTCTATTTAACCAAGAAGTTTCAAGTTCACCTGGGAAGCCGGTAGACAGAAGGCCCCCCAAAAGTTCATGGTTCTTATAGTTCAGCACTAATTAGAAATAGATAAGATTAGACGACCTTGCCTGCTCTGTGTGTAAACATACTTGGCAGAGATGACAGACAATCCAGTAATGGTGCATATCAAAATTTAGAATGATAAAAAACATTCAACGGTTCTGGGAGATGTCCTTGAAAACTATTTTTACTTCCATTATTCTGCTTATGTTGCTATGGTGAACAGAATATATAGCAATATTTTTTAAAAAAATTGCCAACAGGTGTGTGTATTAATTCAAACATCATGTAATAAGAAAATCTTATCCCTTTGTGTATTTTTCTATTGGGTATATGTGGGAAGACGAATGACATGATATGGGACAAAGATTTCAACTCTACGTAGAGCAGCACCCGCAAGAAAATTGTCACTGTGGGGGAAACAAACCACTAAGCGCTGAAATTCTGCCTGGGGTATTTACATGCACTGCAAGCCTGTGAGCTATAAATATATTTGCTTATAAACTGAAATTATTTCATTTCTTTTAAAAATATTCTATCTTCATTTTCTATTTCACATAAATTAGTAGATTGAAATTAGTGGGGGGAAAAAAGTTTAAAATACTAAATTTTCAAGTCAGATCCTAAATCTTGACAGGAAATTGCTGGTATTTCATGAAATCTTTCACAGGCTTGACATAAAATAGATATTAACTACACAGCTGAAGAAAAGCTACCAGTGGAGAGGCTGCTCTGCATAACTTTGCTTTTCTTTATGAAACAGATTGGGTAGGGGAAATAGCAATGTAGCTCCTAAGTTATTCCTTGTCTACTGCAATTTTAATATCTTGAATAAAATATCCTGAAATACTCTTGAAATGGATTCATAATAGAAAGAATTAAAATATTACTTTTCTTTACCATTACTGTGTTCAGTAATTCTACACAATTTACAGCTTGATATAAAGCTTACAATGTTTGTTTTTAATATAGCCTATTATTCATTTTCCCAGGTAAAATTCATAAGCTACAGTTGAAGTTACAGCAATTAAAAACAGGGGTTTGTTTTTCTGAAAGAATTTTAGATTACTTAGAATTCATTATGCCTTGAATAGGTCAAGGATTTGAATACAAGAATAAGAAACAATTACCATAAACATAATTTTCTTTTCTTTAAATCTGTCTTAAAGACACCAACAAACAGCAGAAAAAACAAGCATAGTAACTACATTTTCTGAGCATTTATCTATCAGGTTATGCTTAAGCATTATTAGGACTTCTGGAGGGTTTTTTTTCTGTGAAAATCATGCAAATACCTTTCACAAGCACTGTTTTTTTTATTAAAGATGAAGAAATAAGCCAACCGCTTTTTTCCCTCCTGTGGGCTTCCTTGATTGTTGGTGTGCTTCTACAAGCAGAACTGGCAAACAGTTGCAGTGTTTTCAATGGATTCAGTATGCTCTTTTTTTTTGTTTTTAATTGGGCTGTTCTCTCCCATAACGTTTAAGACTACTGTACTGTGGTTTTATGACTGAAGGTGGGGATTTTTTAATTAAGATGTGACTAGGCAAAAATGCCAGACATGGAACAAACTACGACCAAAATCCCCCAAGCCCCAGATATGATGCAAGGAAGGATAAACCTCAGCAGACCAAATACTACCCAGAAAAGAACAAAACTAGACGCTCAACTTTGGTACCAAAAAGAAAAAATCAGGTCCAAAATAAAACTGCATTGGTGTAAAAGTGTCACAGCAACAGCAATGGCCTTAAATATTAGAAGACATATTGTAATTCCACGCAATTCTACATGCCCAGATACACATTCCTGAAAACTGACTCAAATTAACACCAGCAGGATTAGAATGAGTTAATCATATTTTATGTTATTTTTCTTTTTTTTTCCCGTCACATCAGGCATGCAGTATTGCCCTTGAAACCCTCTTGTACCTTGCTTTTTGAAACATGAAAACCAAAAAAGCTATGCAAGGGAAATAAAAATTATGAAGCCTGAGAAAGTTATCTTAAAATAAACAAATGCAAAACCTTTTCCATAAAGCTTTGACTCAATTGTAGAAGTAGTGGATTTTAAAGACAGCTCAATGTTGCGACAGTTAGTCAGTTATTAAATCTTAACCATGTGTCATTCAAATGGCCTTGAGTAGAAATGTCATGCTGCTTAAGAGATGGTGTCATCTCATTCCTGCGCTATATCACTTTTTCTGTCTGTAAAAGCTGCCTGACTCCGTAGGAACACTCGTAGGCAGTCAAGTATTCTGTTTACTGGCAGGGCAACCACAGCTGGGCAAAAAGTCCAGCTCTGTCACAATTGCTCATCTACAGAGGAATAACTGTCACCTGATGGGCACAGCCAGGATGGGATGGGGTCAGGTGCAGGTCTCTCTGCCACTGGTATTGCTCAGAACCAGCGGGATGTCGTGCTCCGCGGCACGAATATCTGCCTCCAACGGGGAGGAGATTGAAGGTATTTGTCACAGGTAACCGGACTCCAGCCATCAATAGTCCAGGATGGATGGGAGTTGGTGATGTTCACAGAATCGTTCTCATAATATATGAGTGGGTTTCTGAGTTATTGAGCTCCTCTGAATATCCTCAGAGCTGCCAGATTGCCGTCAGCATCCATTACCCACGTTGCAAACTCTGTGCTCATTTACACCTCCTTAAAGTAACCAACAGTCCCACATCACATCAGCATTTCGTTCCTTATCCTCAACCCTCCCATCAGCTTCTTAATGAGAAATGCAAACTACTTATCATCTCATAGCACACACTTCTCTGTGGATGGGTTTTTTCTCTTTCAGTCCAAACCAGGTCAGAGATGGCTGCAGTCACACAGCTTAGAGACTTCTCTGGATGAAAAGCCTTTTGCTGCTGTCAGCTGCACAACCCATTTCCCTCAGGTGAAAATACACTTTTCAACAATGTTCTATGTACAGGTGCACTATTCAATGCTGTGGCTTGTAACCAACAGCCTATGGATGGAGAAGACTGAAAAGACATTGATGAATGTGCCCCAGTATTTTCCTGCATATGTATTATAAATGACTTTTGCATTTTTTTGTGTCACTGGTATTAATAATCTGGATCTGCTTTGAGAGGGCGTCTCAATAAAGTCCATCGTTTTAGACTAATAAAGCAATACACACTCCTTAAGAGAGAGGGTTATGACTCCTTAACACTGAAACGACTGTGAACTGCTGAAATGTATGAGATCATTGCTTTATCTTTTCCAAGCATTGTGATTTTGAAAGGCCTGAGTACATCGCAGAAAAAGAAATAAATTATAATTGAAAAATACCCCAGGCCCATTTTTCAAAAGTACTTACATAAAATAAAACATTTGGTCACCTATGTATTTAACAGAGCAGCTCCTACAAAAGCAACAATAAGCTTCAGAATTAATATTAATACATTAAGCTGAATTAGTTGCTTTGAGCTCATTTGTATGATCTGTAGAAGGGGAGTAAACAGAGAGATCCCATTTGTTTGAACATGAGAAAAGGAAAGGTCAGTGTTCTGACCCACAATTTAGGAAATTATTCCATTCCTAAAGTAATCAGCCTGTCATCCAAATAATTCCCTCCTCGCTCATTACAAGAAACCATAATAAAAGCCAAGTTGCCTGTCTGAAGTTGCTATGGCATTTAGATATACAACGATTTGGCCCATGACCTTCAGTAGTTAAGTTCCCAAGTCTTCAAGAGTGCAAGCTTTCCTCATACACAGTTTTCCCAAGAATGCTGCTCAAATCTCTTATTTGGACACGAAACAGCAGTTGATATGCATAATGGAAAGTACTGCCTACACCCAGCCCCCTTTCATCCCAGAACTGCTGCACTGTAATTGCGATGAGCTATCACGTTATCTACACCACATCAAACCTAAAACATCTGGTCATAAAAAAAAAAGTCTATTGTATTTATTCAATTTCAGAGAAGGTCAGAGGTTTTCTAACATGGGAAAAGACAAGCCTACATCCTGATGCAGTATGTTAAGCAGTGTTAGGTCATTTAGGGATACATTTACCTTTGTTCCTCTCCATGCTGCATGTCAAAAACACCACAGGTTCAAATTGGTGAGTTTAAGATGGACAAAGACACAAAGACCCAATAAAAGTCAAAAGCCTTCTATATCCACCACAATAGGCAAACAAAGATGACATATGAATTATGATGCCACCTAGGTTGTTCTCTGTGACACAGATGTGGATCTTCAGCTACTTCCACCTGGGTCTCACGTGCATCGTAATGCTAAGTAACAGTAACCCATCTACTACAGCCCCTTCGGAGGGACCTATGAGAGATTCTACTGCTGTCATCACACAGCTCCCATCTTTTTGGGAACACAAGCAAATTGTTCACTGTTTTTGTTGTGGAATCTTAAACAAACATAAAATATTTGTCCCATATTTAAAGGATCCTAATTTAGGATATCTAATTGATTAAAAAGCCATACAGATTCATTCAATTATGTTAAACAAGATAAGCACATGGATTTACATAATTGTATCACATTGCTAGATCAGATTGAACAGGATTTAAATAATCAATTAGAACATATATCTCGAGACAGAACTGTCTCAACTAATATAAGCAGCAAAGGAGTACTACTGTGAAGTGTGTCATTATGCAGATCTCTCATTTTTTTACTGTGGAAATATATAGTTCTTCCTCTTAAGGAAGAGAACTAATTACAGTGATACTGCTTCAGAGGAAATACCATTTCCAAGTTTACATGTTCTCTTTAAATTATTTGTCATAGGTATATGTTTCATTTTGATTTTCCTAGAAAATCTCAGAATAATTGATATTGCCTCTGACGTTAAAAAACCCCAAGGAATAACTCACAGAGTCGAGGGTCTAAACACAGAGTAAATTATGCTAATACGCACACAGGACAGATGATTGAAGAAGTTTAAAAATGAAATAAACATCAGTGAAACAAAAATGGGGGTAACAGGGCAGAAGAAGTGCAGAGGCGGAGGACCCTGCGTCCCTATCGATCTGCTTCCAACCGGCCCAGGGACAGCAGGACTCAGCCAACCTCTACAGATTTGATAGGCTCCGTGCACTTACCCAGGGCTGCTCAAAACTGTAAGTACGTCGCCTGTCTTCCACGTCCTCGTCTTGCTTTGCTTGCTGGAACTCTTGTCTGAGGCGCTGTATCCGGTCATGGTTGTTCGGGGTTGATCTGTTGCTAAAAGAGGGAGGTGGAAATGATCAATATACTTGGGAACTGCCATCTGTGACTGTAATTTTATTAGCATGGGACTGCTCCTACAGTGCAGGAGTACAGACTTAAAAATAATTTCCCAGCACTTAGTAAAAAGTATCTTCATTTTTTAAAAGGATTATTAATGTTGTTTGACTTCTGAAGAAACTTTGGATGGTGTAAGGATAAGACAGATGAGGCTGTTCCTAAAAATCATCAAAAGTTACTGGCACCTTTTCAGCCTATGTTACTTCTAGAAATGAAGAGCAACACATGTGTTAATGTTAGACTTAACATAAAGGGAAATTAAGAGAAAAGTCCTAATGATCTCTGCTACTGAATATACATGAAAGATACTTTATCCCAATCGATAAACTGTAGTACTGTCCAATCTTTATTCATATCAAATTCTTTGCAACGTCTAAAGGCCCTGATGATCTAAAATTTGATTATCTTCCCCAATCAATAACAACCTATCATCCCTTAGTTCAGTTTTTAACAAGTCTTTTAAATAGGTCAGTCTGGAAGCATTCAAAGGCTTGGGGGCCAGTAGACCACAGTCCAGGTGACAGTGCAGCGTCAGGAGCGCAGGTGGGAAGTGGAAGGTTTATGTGAAACCCTAATGGAATATGTACAGGAATGGCTTATTTCACCAGACAGAGGGAAAGAAAGTGGATATTTGTTAATCTTGATGCCATTTCTCCAGCTGTGCTACTTGCAACTGACCCATCCAACGCCCAGCGTATTTCAAATACGTTAATGTGAGAATCACAGGAAGCCTGACAAAGAAATATGTTATATCAAGACTAACCAAAAACATTTTAATGTCTCATCAGGGCCTTCATAAGCCCTGCATTTCACCGTTTATTTCAAAAAAGCTGATGAGGAATGGTGAGCTATTACTTTGTTTCGAAAGAGAAATCTGCAGGGAGACAACGGAAAGCAATTCCATAGATTCTTATTCTTGGACAGAGGGTGCAATAAAACACGGTGAATTTATACCACATCTTCTCTCATACGAAAAGAGATGATTTTGGAGTCCATTCGTGATTGTTTTCCATATCTTTTAGGACTGGCAGGTGCAGTGGATTGGAGGCTGTAGGTGTTTAAGATGTTACCTCTCACTCTTTTCAGTGCCATTAAATGGAGCTTGGTGGGCCAAACAAAAGTATTAGCATGTTCTAGCAAAGGCTAATTTTTGAAGAGGTTTCTCTCCCCGCCCTCCTTTTCTTTGAAACAAAAGGCAAAGAAAAAGTAGGAATTTAGGGAAGTGGGGGATTTTTCTTTATATTTTCCTTTTTTTTACTTTGTTTTGCAAATGGGACCTTTAAGAAATGCTTTATTTGTAAAGCAGGTCAACTTCTATGCGCAAATTGCCATTTTGAAAAGTATGGTTAAAGAAAGCTTTATTTAGAACAGATTCAAATTAAACATTGTGGCATTTTCAAAACTTCCACTTCATTGTAGGTGTGTTGCTAATTCTATTTCCTTAATTCAACTTAATTTTGTGGAAAAGCTTATCTCTATTTGAAATTTTATGTTATGGTAATTCATTCCTTATTGTCAAATTCTGCCCAGCTTTACTACACAACCAATTGTTTTTTTCCCATATCTTGCTACACACTGTTCATTTTACATGCAGCCCTCACAGTTCAGTACAAGACATTCAAAATACTTTTAAATAGTCCAATACTTTCTACACAGACAGTGTTTTCTGTAAGCTAAGTTATACTTAAATGTAGCAAAATAGTTTAAGCATCATTATTTCAAGTGTAAGCACTTGAGATGCTATATTTGGAAGAGAAACGCCATTGAACTTTGGTGTAAAATTACCAGAAAAACACTGCACATAGATGCCTTGAAGTAGTCATGATTGGCAAACAACCAGCCTTCCTTAATGAAGGTTATTTCAGACTCTAAGAGATCACAGTACAAAAGTGACCCTGGAGCAGTTGTCCCATGGCAAAGAAAAACAGAAGATAAACCCCAAAAGTACTGCTGAACTACACCCTGTGCATTTTAAGGAAAAGACACGCTCTACCAACTCCAGAATGGGCTACCAGAAGGATTATTACAGATCTGAGGACTTCTGCACAGTTTGTGATTGTTATTCATTAAAACAATTACATCCACAGAGAAATAGCAAGCAAATGCATAGTGTCCATGCCATGAAGCCAAAATGTACATCTCCTCCCAAATAGCAAATGCATGAATTTGACACCCTCTACCCCGCAGAGATGGAAGAACAAAGGACAAGGAGGATCCTGGGACTTCTGATTAATTTGTCTCCAGGCCTAAGAAGAACTTACTCTAACAAAAAGAAGAGAGAGAAGAGAAGAGAAGAGAAGAGAAGAGAAGAGAAGAGAAGAGAAGAGAAGAGAAGAGAAGAGAAGAGAAGAGAAGAGAAGAGAAGAGGCAAAAAAAAACAAAAAAAAGAGAGAAAAAAAAAGAGAAGAGAAGAGAAGAGAAGAGAAGAGAAGAGAAGAGAAGAGAAGAGAAGAGAGAAAAGAGAAAAGAAGTTATTAAAAGGTTTGATAATGGCAGAAAAGATAAATCTTTTAACAATATTTCTATTTTATCTGAAAAGCAAGAGACATGACCCAAATTTAGAAAATTTCAAAAGAACTGAATTATAAAAAAGGAATATTTCACAGAAAAGAAAGAGCTAAATTAAAAGAGAAAACCACTTCTGTATCTAGTCTAATTTCTTTGTGCTGAAAAAAGTCAGTGAGACACAGAGAGTGAGGTCAAGTCAGCATAATAATAATAATAATAATAATAACAACAATAATTATTTTCTTTAGAAGAGGAAAAGGCAAGCAACTATGGAAGGGCTATCATAAATTTAAGGAAAGATTATTTGAGAGCTTAGACCATATGCCAAGTTAGCTTCTTCTCATTTTCATTTTTCTCTCAACCTTATTCTGATCCTCTAAGTTGAAATATTCAGCCATCCTAACTTTCCCACTAGCAAAGGATTTCATATCTTCATCCTGGTCTGCCACATTGTTTCCCACTGCTTTTCATGCCTCTCTTCATCCAGTTAATTTTATCATCAGTGGGTTTTTTGCTATGTTTTTTATGTGCCCCACCGCACGCCCACTGCACTCAGGGAGCACTTGGTATAACTGCTTGACAGCTCATTCAAACCCCAGTCAACAATTACTACTTGAAGAAGAAGTGAAATGCAAAAATCATAATCACAATAAAAAGCTGTCAGAAATAAAAATTTGGAGTCAAAAGTGCAAACCTAATTTTATTCCTTTACAGACACTGAGATGTTCTATTTCATCTATAGCTCTTCATGCAGGTAACATCATTATCCCTTGGGACAGACCTAACCAAATTATATCCAGCATAAAGAGTCCTTAGCCAGTCTAAAGCAAAATGAATTTTGACTTATTGGATTAATTCAACCAAGAGAGGTAGAATCACATCAACAGACTACTAGGATGCAGGGCTGCAGGTGTTCCTGCTGCTAAAATTCCCTTTTGACTTTTGCAGATGTACGGTGCAAGTCCTCAAAAGTTTAATTAAATGCATAATGTTTTGTTTGAGTTTTTCATTCAGTTGAATTGAAAATCTGAAGACAACCTCACCTCAAAGAATTCAGGACTACTAGCAGGAAGGAAGGAGTTTAACTTGAAATCCATCCAAAGCTTATTGAAGATTTGACCTATGCTAATTTTAAACTTCTTAGCAAAACTGGAATTACAACTCTAGAGCAACTACAGCTTGCCCAGACAGCCTACTTAACAACAGGGTGGCTGAGAACTTACGGAAGACAATTAGCACCTCCTATCATCAGATGCAAGTGATGGTCTTTCAAAGTGCTGTCATTATTAAATGTTCTTAAAAGCAATAAAAATCAAGGAAAGGTTTTTAGGGTTGAAGTTAACTTGCACTGCAAAAGCGGCTGGGCTTCCTTGTACCACATCTCTACCTGGCACCCCATTGCCTTCCATCTGCAGATGGCACATTTCACAATCAGCTATTTTGTGAGCGCTGCTTTAAAACCTACACCCGTTAGCACAGGCTAAAAATGCAACTGTAAGCCATGCTTAGATAGGCCAGAGCTGTCACATATTTCCAGAAACAAGCAGCCGCAGCAATGACCATCAAAGTCTCAGATCATTAAGCAATGTCTCAGTGTGATGTCACGCACTGATGTACAGAGTTGTAATCCTTTCAAAACAGACAGATTTTCAGCATGATGAAGTAGATACAAACGTGCTACTGAACAGGCATGACTAAAGCTTTGGTAAAAAGAAAAATAAATTATTGGCCTGAAAAAGCATGGAAAAGGGTCTTAACATCACCAGGCAGTTGCAATATGACTAGAATAACCAAAGGGTGGGAAAACAAACTATGTTCTTTACACCTTGACATCTTTTAACACAAATTGGAACTGCTAGGGACTCATTGGCCTGACCGGCCGCTTAGATCTCTGGATAGCAGCTATAAAACACAGATGGGTTCTTATTTACTTCAAGCTGGCAAATAGCTATCACCTATTTGTATAAAATAAATTCCTTTCCATTTGGACAGATTACTCATATCATACTAATAATCAGGAGCTGAATTTTAATCTACCTGTAGATACACGTAGTGGAAAAAGAATTTATTTCTGTTGCACCAGGATTAACAATGCCCTTGTTCTGGTGGCCTTGCCTTGGTTGGCACTACACATCCTTGCCAAAGTTCAGAACTAGCTGAGTGTCTACAAAATCAGCTTCTTCCTTCATGGCTTGAGCAGGATGAAAACAGCCCAACAGAAAGCAGAGTATTTACAATCTAATGTAAAAGCTTCTGTTACACTTAATGAGACTTGAGCATCTTCTTGCCACGGTGCTCACTCCGAGGAGATGGATTTGTCTGTTTTGGATGGCCCTTGAGGGTGGATAAGCTGAAACTGTCAGGTTGTTGCAAAAAGCCATGGACATAAAATAAAATGAAAATATGCCCTTTACCTAGCTTAAAGCGGGCACAACACTCCAATGCACAGCCTGCTGGTCTGCTCACTTTAACCAGATTTGTTAATCGTCAGTGACAGAGGTGACTGTGCCCGCACACCACGGCGCTGACGAGGACTGAGGAGCCAAACAGTTTGCACCAGCTCCTTCCTGCCACCAGCTTGCCAAGGCAGGATGGTCTTTTCCTATTGTTTTGCTCTATGGTTTAGTTTTAGACATCTGAATATCAGTCCCACAGCATCCATTAGTGTAACCATTTGGCTGGTCCTCTCCTTCCATTGTAGCCTACAGTGTGGTCCTTCTTCGAGACACCAGAGTAGATTTTCCACAAACACACAGAGATGTGGCACACAAACAGGAGCAACCATCGCGTAAAGGAGCTGGCATCATATAAAGGAGCTACTGCCACAGTCAGTCTGAGAAAAAAATCAGCCGAGCAAGAGATCAAATTTGTTAAGACTACAAATGTACTTGTAACACAGTGGAGTTATAACCTGGAAGGAGGCATAGGAAGTTTTCTCCTATGCTACTTTTGTTTTTCTTAGGTGTCAAAGAATTTATACAGTAAGACATTAAAAGGTGGGGGAGACGTGTAAAAAAACCCTAAAAATGTATCAATTACAAACCTGCAAATAAAACTAGGTTCTCTGCACAAGCTTCATTAAGTTTTATCAGCTAGTATCTTGGGTTTTACACACAAACCACTGGTCATAAATACACAGTAAATCCCCCCATATGTTCACCAACACCTGAATTCAATTTCTCTTCTAGTTGTAAGAAATGGAATGTGCTGCTCAAATTAATTATGCATGCAAAGTTAGTTTCTAACAAGGGCAGCTTCCTGCATGCTGAAGGGTATACATCCCATCTGATTTTTTTTTCCCCAGATCTCTTTCAATTTTGGCTTATTTCTGCTGTTCACAAGGTTATAAAAATCCTTCTCTCTTGCCATTTCATATTTGCTAAATGAACACAGAGCATTATATATCCTTTAAAGTCTGCAGTTTATAAAGGCAGTTAAATTCAGGGATTGGCTTAATGTGACAGGCAAGATCCAACATGTTACCTGTACACATACCTACACACTTCATCATATTAATTCCATCAAAACAGGGATTTAAACCCTAGGATTTATGTCAATACGTATGCATGTGAAAACAGCTCATCATGATATTTTCTGTCACTCCCAGTTTACCTTCACAGTGGTAGTCATCAACTCCAGTACCACAAAGAAGTTAGGCAAGTCCGCAAATGCACTTGCTTTCTTCAGTGAAAGAAATTAATTCCCAAATTTCGACATTGTGATTTGATTGTTTCACACCCATTTCAACAGAGTAAACCATTAAAAAAATCAAACCCACATATCTCTTTTCTTTGGCTTGGAAAAGTAGTCTCAAATGCTCTTAATTTGGCACTCGCTTCTGATGTGATGGCCATAAACAATGTACAGAGATGGAGCCGATAGCGAGGTCACTTCACCACAACAGTCTCTTCAAACTCTCCAGACTAAATTTCACTTCAAGTCCCTCTGCGGCCCTTCTGTAGCAGGGCCATCATTTTACAACCAGTGAAATCTGAAGAATGCACCCAAGACCCTTTTTATTGCCACCATCACTCTTCCTTATTAGCCTGTCAGAGCCTGCACACCAGAGAAAGAAATCCAGTCTTACTTTTCTGGGGAATTCTTCTACTAAAAAGAGAAGCAGAGATTTTAGGAGCTTGCTATAAACATGTGAAAACAGATACTCAGCTACTGGGTTATCACACAGTCTAAGCCTTACTTTGGAGCTGTTAGATTTTGCAGATATAAGCAAAGCCAATTTTCAGCCACACACAACTTGTTACAGCCATTGTCAGAGGGTATTGCATTTTCCAAGTTAAAAAAAAAGAAAAAGTAAAAAAAAAAATAAAAGGGAACACGCTAGCTGTAACCTAAAAGAAAATATATGACATCTAACTGAATTTTGCACGAAGATGTTAAGGAAATGGCAGAAATAGACATACAAAGACTTAATGAATCATGCAAAAAAGAAAAGAAAACAAAAATACTGGTGATCAAGCAAAGGAGAAATTTGCATTTTTGATTCTAAATGAAATACGAAATTACTTCAAAGGCAGGTGGGAAGAAATGGGCTCTGAACTTCTAAGTACCTTCCTATCCTAAGTGGAACAGACAATGATGGCTCCAGTGCTGTTAGGTCTGATGAACACCCACAATTAGGCAACACAGGCTATTTTGTGTTAACACCAGGAGGATTGCCTGGCACAGTAATACAAAGATGTTTAACAAAGACCACAGAGAAGAAATCCTCTCCTGGACCTAGCTGGCCATTCCTGTGCCCGCAGAAGGGATCAGCGGAGAGATCCCTAGTGGGCTTGTGGCCATGTCAGCCTTTGTCTCTGTTTAAGCTAATCCAGCTGCTTTGCTGGAATCTGTTTAGCGAGAGCTCTTGCTGATCTCCCCTCTGGATGAGACGTGGGGACAGAAAACTTCAGCAGAGGGGGAGCAACAAGCAACCAAGGAGCAGTCACCTCTTCAAGCATAGCGGCTCTCTGCAGAAAAGGAACATCTGTCCATACCCAACACCCCCAGTGTAGTGTCCATGTTGTTATGAAGGTGTACTCCTGCTCATTCTAGCACCCCTTACACAACTCAGCCACTGCCCTGTGGTGACACTACAGTACTGGGCTTCAGAGCCTGGCTCTAGCCAACACAAGAGTGCTGAAAAAGCCTGAGTCTTTTCACTGGAGGAGTCTAGACACGCAAATTACTGGAAAAAAAAAGAAGCTGAAGATCCTGATTCTACCATTTGATTTGAAGGATTCATCAAAAGTGAGTGAGTAACGATTTATCCAAATAATGCACCATTACACTGTGTTTGTAAATGGTTCAGTGCAAAAAATCTGCTTCTTTAAAAGGTATTTAGGCCTTGCTTACTGCATTGACATAAGTTATACTGGAAAGTCTCAAAATATTTTATGCTGTTTTATTTCCCTTTAACCATGGAAAATACTTAGAAAATATTGCAGCTAGCAAAATACAACAGAACTCTTGTGAACACTTAGCCCCACTAAAAATGACATGCTATTTTAAAGTAGAGATAAAACTACAGTATCAAGCAGTGTATCACTAGACAAACAGTGATGTATAGACAAAGATATCTCTTTAAAATGCCCAAACATTTAAAATCATAATACATTATGCAAAGTTCACACGGCTCCCACAGTCCTTACGAGCCACTAACATAATTATGGTATAATTATTTCTGCTCTTTTGATAGAGCGACTGTTGCATTATAAAGCTTCAAGTAATATTTTGATTGATTTTAGGTTAAATCTTACTCTAACTGTAGGCTAATTTCCAAGGGCAAAATGAGTTGTCCATTAAAAACAAACAAAATATGAATTCTATGATTCTAAAAATGATTGGCCTAAGGATACCAAGACTAGTTCAAAGCTTCACAGTTTCCAAAAACTGAAACTTAGGAAGACTCCCTCAGCTAGAAGTGCCAGAAGCAGATCACAAATTCTACATAAACCACAGAGATATGCAGAATCATCACTTTAATTTTGGCCCTAAATAATCTCCAACTTCTAAATAAAACTTTAAACCTGAACTTACTGTTAAGCATTTCTAGTGCCTGTGCATGTAGTTTCCCATATGACTCAACCAAGAAAAAAACCCCAAAATCAAAGCTATGACTGATTTCTTGAATTGGTGCCTAAATTCACATGGCTGTTGCCTTCTTATGAAGTTGATCGCTAAGATTTATACTGATTAGCACAAAAACTAATTAAGATTTTTAATTAAATACTATTTGCATATGAATATCTAAAAAATCTCAATACGATATTTTGCAAAACAACTGATTTATGGATAAATCCTTTCAGCATTTTATTATAAAGATGAAGATTTTAATAAATAGATGTTTTAATCATGCTTTACCACCACATTGTCTTGATTAAATTTAAAATGAGAATTTCTCAAAAACCCACAGTTATATTCAAAAAAATGATCAATTCCAGGCAAGGACAGACAGTAACAGCACTTACCTGTTATCCAAAAATTCAGCTGGTTATTTAGTGAGTCAGCTGGAACTCAATCTACTACTTAAGACATTTTCAAGTTATTTCACTTAGTTGTCCTCTTGGAAATGCTGAAAATGTCTTTTCCTCAGGAATTCTGTTTCAGATGTACTGCACAGGTTGCTCAGTAATTGCTGAGAGTCTTGCTATGTTTTGAAGCACTGGATTAAAATCCTGAATTCTAATATTTATTGTTGTTGGGCTGCTTAGTCTCAGCCCAAGTGCTGATTTCAGATAGCTAAAAGTATGTATTTCTTTTGCCGCAGAAGAAATAGAACATTTACTTGTAACACCACTTCAGTGGTTTACCAAGGCAATTAGCCTGATAAAGGCTACAGGAAAGCTGATTTGTTTACCAGGAGAAGCTAAGGCGGGATTTTTCTCAAGCGATTTTAATTACCTAAAAGGCAGGCTTGTAGTTAAAACTACATCTAGACCCTTTCTAAGGGAAATACAGAGAAATGAGTTACTCTAGAGGGCAATTCACAGTACTTGTCTTAGGATGCAATTACTTACCCTCAAGAGCTCATTACTTCATGGACAAAGGGTAAAGGGAAAAGCTCAGGCTTATATGGGTAGCTTCAGACAACTACATTAAGGTAGATGAATTTCACTCTAGATAGCTAACTTGGCCTCAAAGTAGGTGAAAAATGATTCATCCTAAGAAAATCCAGTACTGGCAATGTCTGGTAGAAGACGATGGTCCACTGGCATGGCACTATACCCAACAGTTTAATCCTTAGGTACAAAAACGAATTAGAATAAAAATGTCTAAGTCAGTCTCTCTTTGTGTTTACCTATTGACAAATCACAGAATGTCAGGGGTTGGAAGGGACCTCCAAAGATCATCTAGTCCAGCGCCCCTGCCAGAGCAGGATCACCTACAGTAGGTCACACAGGAACGCGTCCAGGTGGGTTTTGAATGTCTCCAGAGAAGGAGACTCCACAACCTGTCTGGGCAGCCTGTGCCAGGGCTCTGTCACCCTCACAATGAAAAAGTTTTTCCTGATGTTTTTGTGGAACCTCCTATGTTCCAGCTTGCATCCACTGCCCCTTGTCCTGTCACTGGACATCACTAAGAAGAGCCTGGCTCCGTCCTCCTGACACTTTACATATTTATAAAAATTAACGAGGTCAATAGCCTTCTTTGAGAAGTGGTGTTTGAGACTCTTAAAAAGCCTATACAACAACCAGTTCTCATTTACTTTACTGTAGTTTTAATGGCTCTTTACAGAGTACACTATACTACTGTTTGTAATTCTCCTTTATAGAAAAAAAAATCTAAGATTTTCAGGTTTTGAAACATACACATGTGCATAGCCATGCCTGAGATAAGCCAAGGATTGGAATATAGCATCTTCTGTGGTTATGATCTCCTCGGTATGGCTAATTTGTGTCTCAGCTAAGGTTTTCTTGAGTAACATAACTGCCATATGTTTTTTAGTAAACAGAAAGAAATGAAATATGTAGAGTAAGTAGCTCCACTTAGTACACTAAATTTATTTTGCATGATATTGGCATTACATTACAAAGTTACAATGGTATTATTTCATGTTGCTATTCTTGTAGTCTTAGGTTGATAAGGTTTCGTTTTGACACCGTAATGGTTTCTCTGGGGATTTTGATGACAATGTGTTTTGACATCATGTTAAAATATATCCAAACTGTTATCGCTTTATTTTGTAATCATTACCTAGTTTCAGTTGGATTTCTAAGATACAGCTTTATTCTAACATCTTTAATTAGAAAGATTTCAGTCCAAGTGGCAAACACTAAGTTCTGATAGTGTTAAGCACGGCTGTCTACCACGCACTATTGCCGTTCAAACTTGTACTGGCCAGATATCCCAAAATATATCAGATTAGACACATGGTACCCATCACCAGTCAGATCATAAAAACATAAAAATGCTTTTTTCTTCTAGAGTATGATAATAAATTTAATAAAATGTACTGTAATTCTATTTCAGACACTTCAGGCAGGAGGCCCAGCAGCAAAAATGCTGCCACAAACCAGAACCTTCTGCTGCCGTTGGAGAGTCTGACGTGCTCTCACTTCACACGTCCCTGTATAGAAACCAGAAATTATTTCCTGAACGCTATTAAAAAATGTGAGATTTCTGATTCATAAGCCTCAGTGAAATGGAAATTGCTACATATGTGATTTTTAACTGAAGAACAGTGATTCCAGTTGCCGAACAGAGGTCTAAAGCGTGATGCTGGGCTTGAGCCTTAACTAGCACAAACCTGTCTAGACCCATTGAATCCAACTGAGCTTTGAGAGTTTATGGGCATCGTAAGATCTGACCAAGTCTTCTGAAAAGGTTTTAGGGGAAGAAATAATGAATAATTTTGAGCTCTAAGCTTCTTCTTACCACTATGAAATTCAGGGATTGATTCTGAAACAATTTGCTACAGAAATGGTCTGGTAAGTTATCCCTGGGCTACCAGAAAGATGCATGTCATACCAATTTGAACATGCCTGCTTACAGCAATATCACCCAGTTTCTTCTTTCTGTTATTTACTAGTTCTTCACTCTTACTCTACAACGAATTAAAGAGCAGCTCCAGGGAAATCAACACATTACATGTACTAAGAAGTATATTTATTCAGCACAGCAGCCACAGTTCTACTTACTAAAATGATCGCTGATAAAATCTCTAATTTTAAACATTAATGCATAAGACTTCTCTGCCATTCAAATCTGATCAAAGAGATTAAAGAATCTCTTCTTCCCCCCCCACTCTCCTAAAGCATAATACTTAATAGAAATTGCTTGTATTATCTTATTTCAGAGAGCAGGCTATAACTGAGACAATCCCTTGATCCCAGTTCATGAATAAAGCATTTAATGGACTGCACTTGTCAAAGGACACACTAAGCATTTGATCTACACAGTAAACAAATGTCTATGAAAAACAACTCCAGAAAACAAAAAAACTGCCATTGCTACTCATTATTTTTGTTATTTTCCCTTCCTTCCTCTCTTATTTCAGGATTAAGACTCTGAAGGCATTGATGGGATGACAGAATCACATTGCGATGAAAATGGAATTTTTCAAACAACTGATGACAGCAATTTATATTCCAGGGAAACAGCTAGTAAGTCCATCTCAAGTTTATACATAACTACTCTCCAGTAAAAGGAATTAATTGTCACAGCACCAGAAAATGTATAATTATTAAACAAATGACAGAAGGCTAAGTTGTACCCTGACAGTCTAATGCTTTCCACATCTTTAAGAGTTTCCTTTGGGTATTTCCAGCAAAGACAATCTCCTGCCAGCAGAACAAAATGAAGCTACAAAACTGTGAGCCTGCATAACTATGAACCCGGCTGACCTGAAGAATTTCATACATACCTACAAAATGCTCTTTCATGCTCCCCAAAGACAAGATGAAATATTACAAGTAAGTGACTGCAGCTATTAACATAAGCAATACTGCAGAGCCAGTTCCATTTAATGCAAATTATAGACTTTTTTCTACTAGCATTGACCATTCTTCACTAGCCCAAAAAAAGTAGGCTAAACTGTCTGAGAGGCCAATATAAGATGACTATGTTATTTTTAATAAATGTACTTATTTAAAAAATGCATTAAAAGATTTATTTTCTATCTCTTGAGTTTAAAAGCTCAGTGTATTCCCTTCAATTACCTTAAAAATAAGAATTGCAATTAATTTATTTAAAAAATCTTTTTAAATTCAATGAGCCTTAATTATTGCAATGAGTTGTTAAGTGACAGACTAATGAATCATCAGCGCAAAACTGCACTGGTATTTATGATTAATCTCTGAAATAAACTCATAGTGTAGTATTGTCTCCATAATTCAAGGGTTATATTGTAACAGCTCATACTGTGTTTTGCGTCATGTGTGACTGCCATGATCCTGTAAAGAGGGCAGCAGAAGAAGACATTGCACATCACTTGTGTAAGCATTAGCCTTCTCAGTAAATTACTTCTACTCTGCAAAAGGTAACATAAACTCCACAAGTATCTATGGGAATTTTCAAAATTAACTAAGGCAAGACATGGCTTCCAGAGAGCTGTTCATATTGCTATGCTGGCAATTCAGATAAAGTTCGATTACCCTGAATTTTCTCATTTGTGCTGCACAGTAATGTGCTTTTCAGGGAAACCAAAACCAGGAATTAGAGGTTATGTGAGAAAAGAATGATAAATATCCTTATGAAGCAGAACTCACAAAGATCTGATTTTGCTGCCTTTTTGCTATTTACTTTTTATTATTTTTACCTGATTTCTGCATCATTAAGCATTGCTCAAATAGCAGGACCCTATCTGCACAAACTGCCTACAAACCAGCCCATAACCAAAGATTTTACACTTCAAGAACAGATTTGCTCTTTCACAGTGGAGCACACACACACGTGTGAAATTGTCCTTTTCCCAGCTACAACTGCATCAGGTGGTCACCTCAGTGCCCGCATCTCCACTGACACCAAAGGAAGCTGAGCTACACAGAACTACACTGGAGACACCTAAGACCAGGTGAATTAGGTATCAGAGCACCTGGACCGGAAAATCACCTTACAAATGATCCTTGGAGAAATTCTGTGGGCTTTAGATATCATTTAAGCTTCACATCAAAGATACTCACTAGGTCAGGAGTTGACTGGCAGGCAGGATGGTGACATATCACGACTGTGGAAAGAGCTGGCAGAAAAAACTGTGACTGAAATAAATAACTACAAATTCGTGTTTCTTGCGTTGAGGTCAAGTAGATGCTAAATATGCATCAGGACTGTAAAAACGAGAATCCTGCAAGGGGCCCTTCAGCTCCTCCTTATCTTCCCAGCAGGCAGTACTGACTCCAGCCACCCCTGCACACAATGGAAAGGAGTCAAGGAAGTCTGAGCAGTTGGGAACTGCCTTCATTTGCAGTATTTTGTACTGTCACTTTGAATAAGAGACAACACAGAAGCATGAGCAGCTCCTCAAAAACATTCTGGAGATTTTTTTTTAAATCAAACATTATTATTTTAAGCCCTTGGCACAAATAAAATAATAACAGTCTCACAACTCACCTAAGGCCTCTTACTTCCATTCTCCTGTTGGCTAAACCCAAGACAAGCAAAGACAGAGACACAAATCTGGTTATCTGACTACATTTAAGCAACAGCTTCCCCTTGTTGTGTGCTGGTAATTGGTTCTTTTGAAAGGGCTGTAAAAGCCTGCACTGAGAGAACAATACAACTCATCAGCTCATGGTACTTATTTAAAATAAACTAAATGGCATGTCTTACATTACAGCTATGGTTCTATTACTAGTGCCCAACTCAGGTTGTGTTTTCTTCCCAGCTCTATCACTCCTAGTAAATTACTTGCACTTGAGGTAAAGCAGGCATAAAATGAGCAGAAAACAAAAGTTCAGCCATTTTAATTTAAATTCTTATAATGACAGGTCAAATTTATGTGAACTCTTTGGTGAATTGGTTCCTTTATTAGTACCCAGTTTAATTCAAATCAGAGTCTTCTACAGAAGATTAATTAAATATTAATCAAAAGTCCAAGGCAGTCTAAGCTTCTGTTCCATTAACCTAAATGTGACTCCGTACAGAACCACAATGCCTTCCCCCCCATTTTGAAGAAGCTTTTAGGGTTTTTTTTTGCCGTTATGGTGCAACTCTTTGTAAATGCAGTCATGCTATTTGCAGTGTATATTTAAAGGTCATGATTCTTTTTCCTTTTCCAATTAAAGCTGCTCTTAATCACAATTAAGCTTTCAAGAAACAATTAACAGAAGTCAAAATTTTTCTCCATCAATATATTTAAGAGATGTACAGTGTACACCCTCTATTACCACTAGTGTCACTGAACTAATTATGTGATGTTAAAGTTCACCTTCTTGGGTGTAAATTTTGGTCTGAGTTGACACTAAAAAGAAACATCAATTTATTAGGAGATGAAACTTGTTTCGCAGTAATGGAACAGCTGTGTATATAAATTTATTGCAGCTTAATGTTCTCACACATAAAGCAATTAGAGCTTTCTGACAGACAGACTTGGCTAAGTATAGTGTGGAGCATATAGTAATATGCAGTTACAGGCACAACATATTTAAGAGTGATCATATATATTACATACAGTAATATCTATTTCTCAAGCCTCTCCAACCCTAGATGTGTTCCTGATTAACATATATGCATGCTTATAGTCATGTGAAATTTTCCTTCTCTGTGGAGGAACCTTTTCATTCCACATCATTTTACTCAGACACCTCTTGTGCTAAATTTGGCTTCTCCTTCTGTAGGAATAGATACAACCTAGTTGCTTTAGGCAGGCTTAATTTTTCTTCACACAAAGAGTAGTGCAGGCAATAATACTGTCATCATATTGCTTTAAAAAAAAATTCAAAGGTAAAACCATGTACACAGTGTTCCGGATAAGCACCTTTGTTTCTAGAACCATGAAGTATGAACTCATTAAAATAACTGCATTCACCCAGCATAATTTCCTCTCATCACCTGCTCTTGGCTAACTTTAGTTGCCTGTGAATAGCTTCCAGGATATTTTTCCTTCCTTCCTATCATTCCAACAGGACAATTACATTTAATCTAAGCTAAAGACTGTTGTTTTGAGGATACTGATCAGCAAGGCTAGCAATGGAAACTTAGCATTATCAAGCAGTCATGTTCCAGACTAATGGTATATGATACCTTTTCTTGGGAAATATTAGATCTTGAAACACAGTTAATTGAGGTGATAATTTTTCAGTTGATGGACTAAACAAACTAAATGGACTTTTCTAAAAGAGAGTTCTGAAAAAAATTCAGAATTTCACGATATGTAGAGGTACTAATGTTATTTGCTTTTACTCTGAAAACTCCTAGAGGACTTCCTTCTTGTTTAATAGCTCAAAGCTATTCCACGCCCAATTTTGTCACATGTACTCATGAATAAACACATGTACATTATACAATACCCGAAACTCTTCCTGCAGTTTAATAAATTTATAATATGTCTGTCTTTATGTGTACACCTATCAGCTAACTGATACGGTGCTCACATCAGTTAATTAGAATTTCAGTATCTGTAACACCTGGGAAGAGTAATTTCTTAAATCTTTAGTTAGAGGTTTAAATTAAATGACTGGGATATTAATGTTGTAAAATAACTGCATAACTTTTTAGACCGGTATTCTTGAAAACATCTAAGACAACTGCAGTGTGCTTCACACTTGGTTTGAACTGATATAAGTGCTGGCTGCTCTGCAGATGTTCTGCCTCCCACAGCTGGATGTTCCTGTCCCAAACCTTTGAGCCACAAAGTACTCAGGAGGTCATACAGCTATCCAAATCAAGGAGCTGACTGAAAAAACATATTGTTTTCTTTCTTTCCTATTCTCTTCTTCTACAGGGTTTGCTTTCAGAAAGATCCCTCTGAGAGCACTAGCACTGGCACAGACACGTGACACGGGGCAGAGGAAAAGGCAAGAGCCTGGCTTTTTTAATGGAAACAGGTCCTTCCCATGTTCCATGCCCACATTACGCCAATAGAAAGGGGATACTTATTCTTCTGGCAGCCTTAAGGAAGCCAGGGTTAAGGCAGAAAAGGAATCTAAGAAAGCAACTCTGCAAAGAAACCCTGGTTATATGAAGGAGAGAAATCAGTGGGGAGATGTTCAGAGTTCACCTCAAATGGAAGCATTAACAGCAATTAAAACAGAGATTTATGAACAAGGAAGACAGGCTGGCACGCACTTTTTACATGTATTTTATATAGTTTAGAGTGATGTGGTTATCCTTCTCTGCCAAAACAGCAACATGAAAGCCCCTCTAAAAAGAGGGAAACTGCACAGCAATACAGCTAACAACTGGAGCTTAGCTGGTGACATTATCATTAGGTCATCAGAAACGCATGATAGCTGGTGCCAGGATAATCAGCTTTTTCATTTCACTGTCTTTTCTGCTTTTGTCTTTGAGACACGACACAGGTCAGTGAATCTTAGCACAGAGCGGAAGCCAGGAATTCTTAATTCTGACAACTTCGGAAAAGCTACTCTTAACCTGTCCCTGTGGCAGCTTTAGGAACCGCTGTCTGAAAAATCCAATCATATTTAACTTTATTGGAGGGGTGATCTAAAGACTAATGCTTCTGGGAGAACCCTGAAGATAAAAACTGTGAACTTAACTATCCTCCATTATGGCATACTTGCAGAGTATAAATTGAAAAAAACTTGCAAAAAATACGTTATTTTCATTTTTTTTGGTTACAAACAAATTTTGAGCTACTACTAAAATCCAAATCCCTTATAAAAAAAAAGACCCTTCCCATAAATTAAACTATTTCTGCAGTTCCACACTAGTTCAAGCAATAACTGATTCTTAACAAAGTTCTTAAAAAGTTTAATCTATCTCCTGTTTCTTTCATGACACACTAAAAAACCTAAATTATGGACCAAGCGTGGGGTTTTTCTGTTGATTCTTGGAGGGTTTTTTTTTTGAAAACCATCACCTATCCACCATACTAAATAGATTCCTTTCTACTGTGCTAACAGCTGTTTCCCAGGTAACGAACCTAGCTGGAATTTGACTTCAAGCACAGTACGGGAACCAGTCCTCCCACCCCTGCATTTATATGTTTCAAGGAGTGCTTTTTAACTGCTGCAGTGTCCCCAGTGCCCCCGGCAGTCAACAGGTGCTGGGATTATCCAGCAAGTAATGGAATAAAGCTCATCAGCATTCAAAAAATATCAACTAAGGATGATTTTATATACAGAATAGCAAATGCCATTGGCAGTTGGAAATTAAAATTATCCTCAGTGGTAAACCAGCAGGATTAGACTTTACACGAGCTGTCACCTCTTGTGGGTTTTGCCTGCTTCTTCCCTTTTCCATAAAGGAACTGGGAGAAAAGCTGCTTCAGGAATAAGCAGGAATCACTGTTCCCCCAATTTCTGAAAGCATCTGTTTAATATAACTTACTTGATAAATCAAATCTTATCTGCTGCCAATCAGTGTTATTCTGGATTTCACGGTCATTGCAGTACATCCAATTCTAGTTATTTTTTTGTCCATCTGTTTTTTGCTATGTATTAACTGAAAACTGTACTATTCTGTACGGCACTGGCTACACTTGAAGGTATCTCTCATAGCTCTCAGTTGTTCTGGGTTTGAACACTTACATTTTAGATCCATGCCATCTGACGCTGCAGTGTAAGAGCTGACTGAAGATTAGATATTGACAGAAGATTACATATTGAACAGGGCACTAAAGGAATAGCATTTACCCTGGAAGCATACAGGACTTTACTTATCTATTTATTTTATTTTTTTTAAAAAAATAATTAAAAAGCTCTATCTTTGGGAAATTCAATGCCAGATGTAAGTGGGTAGTATTGTTGATCAGTCAGTTTTTAATAATGCCTGTTATGGAAAAGCTATTGACTTTAGGTAAGGGATTTTTATGAGCAGAGGAATAAACTTTTGGTTCCCCACTCCCTCACTTTCCCAGAGACTCAGGCATTACTACTCCCCTTTTATTATGTTGGAGTGTGGGGTTAAAGATCCAACAAATGGAATGATCTCAACAGTTATGTAGGAAATGCACACCCGTCCTGCAACGTGGAAAGACAGCTGAAAGTCTTGGACAAACATTGCACTCAGTCTTAAAATAAAACCAGGTTTGGTGTGTAGAACACCAAGTTATTTGCTCATACTGTGCTTGACTGTTCAGATAGGCAGCCACCCTAGAATTTCTTATCCCTTAAGTCATTTCAAATACTGCTTTTTCCCTGTATTAACACATGGTCCCTTAGAGTTAGCAGGAATTAAATTTTCTTATTCTCCTAGTACTCTGGATCTGACTGTGCTGTGCCTTTTCACTGTCCAAATATACCTGCTCTCAAAATTGACTGATTGTCTTTACCCTTTAATATCCCATGAAAGACAGACCGACCACTTTCCATGGTAAAACAAATGTCATCACAACTGTTCTAGTTCCATCCAGAAAGACTCAATGGTGCCTCTTATTGAAATGAGTGTATCTAGCAAATAATCTACCACACTCTCAAACTCCTGCTTTGCCATAAGCCCTGAGGTCCGACCTCCTCAGACAGGGTCCGAGAAGCAAACAGTGATGAATGGAATGAGCACTGCCTTGTGGTTTCTTAGCGTGTGTGGCTGAACACAGCCCAGGACACGCCGAATTCGGCCCGTTTCCCCGTGGAACACAATGAGTCTGTGAGAGCTGGTCGCTGCCACCCCACAGCTGTACAAACAGGAGTAGCACGTGGAAGAGAATAAGAGAAACTCTTCCGTCTTTACATCCTCACGCGGGCATGCAAGTGGGCAGAATATTAGGTATTTCAGTACAGTACCACGGCCTCTTCATCCAGCTTCAGTTATGTTGGTTCTAATAATTTAAGGGAATTTCTTTCACATAATCCAATCAAGTTTCTTAAAATTAGATGGTATTACTAATACATTATACTGCGGATTTAATGGGCAGATCTATGCACTATTTTCGTAAAGACAGTGCTTTCAATATATCTCCTGCCTCTGAAATATGCATAGAAGGGTACTGATTTCTAAAACCAGGTAAAAATTGGTATTTTTATAGGGTACAAAATTCAGACCAGGGTGAAAAGTCAAAAGGCTATTTTTTTCCATGGAAGAAGCAGCTATGAAAAAAAAATGTGATGAAGAATTGGTGAAAAATATTGCTCTAAAATTATATACAAAAATGAAATATTTCATTATTCCTTAAATCAAAACATTCATTTCAGTTAACCTGAACCATATATATTCCATTTGGTGTCACTTCAAGAAACTCCTGTGCCCCTCCAAATTGCTACAGGCTGTCATGGACTGAAGTGCTTTATGTAGCTATTCTCCAATACAAGCTGTGTTTTTTTCACTGAAACGATGTACATGATGTTCATGATGTACACCATAAGAATTCAATCAGAAGTAAGAATATATTGCCTTTTAAAAGACCACATCCAGTAATGAGTTGCCACAGAAAATTCTATCAGTGCTACTTGGTGATAATGACAGGAACAAATTTTAACAAATTAAAACATTTTCTTGTGGATTGAATTGCCTGATATGTGATAATGAGTTGTACTTACACCTTCATAATGAAATATTTTTAATATGGAAAAATTAAAACCTACATTTTAGGTAGTTCCAATGGTTTAGTAAACTTCATTAATCAATAAATTTTACCGTAACAGAATTAAACTTTCAATCATAAAAAAAAATGAGAAAAGGAAACAAAATATTTTATTTCTCATTGGTACAACTATATGAAAGCCATATGAAAATCTGTTGGAAACGCATCCACTTTCAGAATGGCTGCTCAAAAAAACCCCCGACTTCTTCAGAAATAATGGGCAATTTATGATTTCTGAAATTAGCTACAACAAACCAAGTGATTGCTGGGTGAGGCATACAACATTTTACAGATGGTGTTCTTCCTTGGAATGAGATCTTGAGACTGCTTTAAAAGGTGTATTCTTCTGTAATCATTTCTGGTGCTCAAAGCAATTACTTTTCAATAGTAAAAGCAAGTAGGAGAACAACAGTATCCAAGAGCAGAGTTCATTAGTTTGTAAACCTTGACCCTTAGTATCATTCACTTATTGACCAAGTCGGTAGAAAGAAGTGTTACGATTAAATTACTACAACCCTCCTCTCAGGTGGCACGGAGCCCGATGAGGCCAGTGTCTGGTAAGCAGAATTTAAAGAAGAAACTTGTTTAAGATCTGATCCCTTTGCAAGGACTTTTCACTCCTCTGTTCTGACAAGGTGAGGGCTTTGTACAAGGAAAATGCGTGTAAGGGAGATGGGAAACAAGAAAGGAACGTTGTGGCTCCCACCTCATTCTCCAGACGCAAGCCAAGGGCAGCTGAGATGAGGAGGGAGAGGTAGAACCCATTACGAGCGCTCGTGGGAAGCCTGGGAATGGCAGGTGCTGCTGCTGCTATGACTGCAACAGTGGAGTTTAAAGTCAAGAAAAGAAGCCACTGAGTAAGAACATATGGTAATAAAGCAAATTTGCTGCACGGAATGTATATTTTTCCCCTGTTTACTCTCTCGCAAATAAAGACTTTGGTTTTATGTGTCAGAGACTTTAAACAATAATTGGCCACTGCAGGAGGTGAATGTTAATGACAATAGTATGAAACAACTGTTTCTGAGTAAAGAGAGCAGATTTTGAGGGTTTTAGGCTATTACTGAAGGCTAATACACACATCTGCTCTTCATGGGTTAGATCCATGTTTTTGCCTTCCATGGCATTTGAGCACCTGCCTTCTGCAGGAAGAAAGTCAACGGAGCTGGGAAATTCCTAGCAGTGTTGGAGGATGCCAGGGAGTGGAAATGGGCAGGAAGAGAGCAGTGAAAATAGGATGAACACTCCTTGATCGCGTTTTAGCTAGTGTGAAAGCAGGAAAGTCATTATCCAAGAAATCTCTTATTCTCAGCTCTTATTTCTTCTGCAGATCAGCTAGTAAAGAAATGAAGACGAGTGTAGAGAACTCTTGTGGGAGAAAGCAATTTTTGGATAAGAAAATTTAAATTAGAGGAGAGCTAACTTCAAGGGGGGAGGAGAAGGAACAAACATATGTTTACAGAGATGCCAAGAGATTTAAAGGCTGATGAAGTACTTATGTACAAATCTGAAGGGGAAAAAATAGGATAATAAAAATGTGACAGTATTACTGCAGAAAACACTGGGAAAAGACGGAATAAAGAATGGGATTTAGAAAATCTGTAATGAAACAAAGACCTTCAAAGGGGCAATGGGAACTCTAAATAATAATTGTGAGGATCATCTCACTCAAATTCTAGATATCTTAAACTTCTGAGTGAAAGCCTGTCAGTTTTTAATCTAGGGAGAAAAAAAACAGTATACAAAGACAATGAATGATAGCTGTAAAACTAATTTTAGACCTCTAAGGACCCCGGAGGACATGCCCTTCTTTCTCTCTACTGGATATAAGGGTACTTTGACTGAAGTAGAACTTGTATATGCTGAAACACAGAAAGGACACACTATGAGAATGAGACCAGTATTTTACTGAGGGAGGTGCAGACACAAGCAAGTAAATGTAGAGGTAGAGAACAGGGAAAACCACCTGGAGAATGAGAGGAAAGCCTGTAGAAATCATACAAATATGCAGAGAAGGAAAAGTCCCTCGAGAAAATAAATGTTGGGGAGTGGAGTACTAATAGAAAGTTTGTTTCATTCAGCTTTTGAGTATCCAGCGAAATAAGAAAAGTTTGACCTTTATATTTGGAAATACAGTGTCCCTTTGGTTTTAGTCTGAAAACTTGGCAGGTGCATAAAGGTAGTTTTGCCTTTTCAGGAGATGAACGTCTCACTATAGTGCAGGACTGGAAGGTCCAATCCCTGCTCCTTGTAGCCTCAGGCTTAACAAGACTGCACTCCAGAAGAGTTCTCCTTTTCCAGCCTCTTGCCAGGAACTGCTCAAAAGCTATGACGTACTCTAAGAAAAAATTGAAATTCTCAGTATGAAAAACCATATAAGCATAAGAAATTCATTGTGTCATAAAAAGAGACACTGGGCATCACCAAGATTTTGACTATGTGAAATGCCTAGATGGGTCCTTGAGGACTACATTTCACTTTATAAAGAAAACAAACCTTTCCCTTTTGTAGGTCTCTACCTTAGGAAGAAGCATCCTGACTTCAAAAGGCATATCCAGCTCATCCTGGAGTTTAAGTGCGAAGTGCACAAACAATGCTTGCCAGCACAACGAGGAGCGTCAGCACTT
This sequence comes from Apaloderma vittatum, assembly GCF_000703405.1. Classification (NCBI taxonomy): domain Eukaryota; kingdom Metazoa; phylum Chordata; class Aves; order Trogoniformes; family Trogonidae; genus Apaloderma; species Apaloderma vittatum. The sequence continues at coordinate 10,655 of NW_009695933.1, read as the reverse complement.
CCCAAGGTGTAACTAAGCTCTGAAACTTCAGGCAAAGGCCTTGTTCCCCAGCCACCTGCCCTGCAAAGTCAAAATATTTACGGCCCTTTCAGGTTACTAATGGATGACATGAAGTATGGGATTAATTAAATACAATATAAATTCAGAACAACAAACAATCAACAAACCATGATCTTGTCTGCTTTCAGTTTCCTCTTGGGGATACCAACAAATCAAATACGCAAAGGTTAGTATCACATGCCTTTTTTCAGCACAACAGCATGGAAACTGGGCAGCCACAGGAAAAGTAAGCTAGATATAATTAAAGAAACGTTACGACCTTTGTGAGACTTTGAGGACTGCTGAGCAGCCTGTGACTTAATGTGATAAGAGGAGAGAGATTGGTGTTTGTTTACAGCATGTCCAAAGGCAATAAAGAAACTACAGAGGAGCAAAGCAACAAAGAACAACGCTGCCCAGCCCAGCGTTCCTTTTCCGAGTCTACTTCCCTCTCCTCAAGAGAGAGAAAACACAATTCATCCATGCTCTGGGTCCGTCAGTCACGTATCTATAATTTACTAAGAGGTCAGAAATGGCATTTATTTGGTCTCAGCGTCCAAAATTCCTTGAATTACTCTACAAACTGAGATTCTGTGTTTAAATTCAATAACTAGAGCTTATTGAATGCATCCATTATGATGCAAAGCTCACCTGCGGCAAAACTACAAATTTCTACCATAGTGTGTGCTAGGCCTTGTACAAGACCCAGGATCAAACTCCTTGTAAGAAGATTCAACATTAGGTATTCCAGGTCAGTCACACCAGGAGACATGAGCTCAGTAAATGCACAGTTTGTGCCCTTTCTGCCACCCCCCCCCCCTTTTTAAAAAAAAAGATATCCATGTACAGTATTATTAGTAGGTTTTGGCCAAAATATGAAGTACTTTGCATATCTTTTGTGTTTGACTTGTCTTCTTAGATTAAAATAAAAGCTCAATGAAAGTCAAACAAGAACAGCCTGTAACATTTTCAAAGATATGTTCAAACATTAACTGATTCATCCTCACTGGCTCATTAAGAAGAGGAAATGGCAGCAGAATTCTGTGTTAAAACCACTCAGAGAGGAGATGACAGATCCAGGATCAGTACTTCTAAATTACTGTCTCTCACCCTCGGTCTCAGTCCCAGTCCTGCAATAAATGTCTGTGGGAAAGTTCCCTGGGCAGGCTCAGAGCCATCACGTCCTCAAAAAAGGCTAATGCAAGTGGAGAAATGTGCTCCTCCCTTCTCCTTAGCATTTTCGCCAAAGTCTCAGCCCTTACAAGCATCAGGCTTACGATTTCAATAATCCACCACGGTAAAAGTCATTTGTGGAATTAGATATATTGCTAGCTATTCAAATATTTTCTATTACCTATTAGTGCACTGTACAGCACATCAATATAGAGCCCAGATATTACAGCAAGGGACACTCTGGAAATACCTAAGCAGACTGATCAATTTAATCTCTGTTGCAATACAGTGCATTAGTGTGATGACTTTTTTTTCTTTTTTCTTGGCACAGCTTAGGGAGCTCAGAATTAGGACAAATATTCTCTTTCCTCCTCAACAAATGCTTAACAAATGACAAAAGTGACAGCTTTGAAAGACTGATTTTTTAAAAGTGAGGTTCTGTATGGTAGCTTATGAAAGCACTTTAATTTAGAATGATTATTAATCAACCATCCGTTCAGATAATTTTCTAATTTAGGGGGGGAAAAAAAATCTATATTCTGTCTCTTACATCCCCATCAGGTACTAAAATATGAATGTCTGCACTCATTAAAAAATACAAATAGGGAGCATTATCTGATGCACAGAGAGAGTTAATGCTGAGATGTAATACTCTCGCCTGACAGAAAATGTCCTGAATTCTAGTACAGAAGAGATATAATCTGAACCTTAAATATTTTATTATATTACAGCCATAAATATCATACATGTAGGAAATGGCAAACCTATTCTGACATACTGGAACACAGCTGCTTGTTCTGGATGTTCTCTCTGGTTAATTCTACCTAGAGCAGAGACTTAATTTCCTATTAAAAAAAACATGGGATAATAAAACAGCAGGTGCAACTAAGGACACAAAGATAGGAGTGCAATACAAACAGCAGAATTGGTAAATAAAATTTTAAATCTGAGGAGTTAAAAGATACTTTCATTGACACATTTATAAGCCCATCCTTACACTGATTTCTCGTTGTGTGGTCTATCTACTTTGTTTTCCTGTGAAAACTGCAAATAAAATGTGATTATCACCACAACATTATTTGGAAACAATCCAAAGAGTTCAAGTAGTAAGCAAAATACCATAAATCAATTTTCTAAACAAAATTAATTTAAAGCTTAGTCCAGGGGAGTTATGTGCCTAGACTTGGGTGTGGACAAAAAATACACCTACATAGTAGGTCCTGTGTTTCCTGGGTAACTTTTCTAACTGACTGGCCACTCAGTCAAAAATGAATGCTACCCTCACTGCAGCCATGCTTATCCAAATAAAACCTGCCTTAAAAACAATAGTTGCATTTCTGGGAGACTATTCCTCCTCGAACCACCCCATTAGCTGCACAGGAAGCTTCAGAAGGAAAAACAAAAGAAATGTACATCTCCCAAAATATTTGCTTCTTGGAGGCATACCCTATTGACTTGGAGGCTACATCTCTTTCAGGTGTGACCCATAATTCTTTCTAAATGGACCCTGGAATCATGTCTGGTTCAAAAAAATCCAAGTTTATTGTGATATGTATATACATAGGCATAATTTATGAAGGAAGGCATGCAAGCACAACCATAACACAAAATACGTGGCAAGGGAGTCATTTACTAGGCTTTCATACAAAATACAAATTTATTACTAAATGTCTATGCCTAAAACTCAGTATGTAGTACATCATATGTTAAATTATTAACATCTCTGCTGGAGAAGCTTCCTTCATAAAATATTTACACAGCACATCTCAGGACTCTGTATTTTGCCAGCAGTTACTCAAAGTGTAAGATAAATATAGTTAGCAGGTCATTCTTTTCCTTGATAAGCTATTCTTTTCACTAAAATAAACCCAAAATGTTTAAGCTGTCCTATTGCCATGGCCCTAGTTACGAAATACTTCGCTCCAATATAATGATTTATTTTGACCCCTGAGAGCTCTTGGGGTCAGAGGGCACAGCTTTTGCTAATGACAGTGCATGGCTGTAAAACACAAGAGGCAGGCGTTTTTCAATTACTCTTCCAATTAGAAGCAACAATCAATGCATGCTGCAAAAAGCCTTAAGGAAACGTGCAAAGTGTGGATACGATTCTCTTTTTAACTAACAAATCTGGGAACGATAAAAGTATTCATAATACCATGATTGTTTTTTCAATACTGCAAGACCGTGCAATCCTATATTTCGAACCAGGCCATCTGGAAGTGTTGTCTTTTCAAAACTCAGACAGTTCTTTAAAGCAAGCAAGTATTAGATACCTTATTCTCTTCTAATCCAGGCAAGAAACAAACTTCATATTGGTCAATTTGTTAGAGGAAGTAAACTGAATTTACGATGCAAAATTCAAATATGTTGGACTGTTACCTGAACAATAATTATGCTCTAATTTTTCAGAGTCCCTGCTCAACAGAAAAAAACCTGAGCCTCCAGAATATCAAACTCTTGGCATACGGTTGCCCAAGCTACTAAAAAGCATCTCAACACACTATAAGAATTCTGCTGGTATTTGTATATTCATTTTGTCAACGTCAAAATAAAATTTTAAAGGAGATGTAACGAAGCAAAAAAGCAGAACTATACACTCAAATGGATCTTAAAATAAAATAAACTCAGCTATACCCACAATACAAGGCACATATGTTTTGAAATACGTAAGATCCTCCTGTTACCAAACATTCAGCTGCACAGTTTAAAAATTCATTTGAAACATCTTCTTGATGTTCGTATAGTTTTAGTAAAGATATGAAGTAATAACTATCTGAATCACTTTTGCATTAATGGTTGATACTAAATACAGAAAAAATATGATGAGGTAGCATTAATTTTAGACTTCACAATACACACAAACCACTTTCTACTGTGGGCTAAACAGCCCCTCACATCCCAAACTCATGGAAGCACAAAAAAGAGAACTTTGCGATCATGTAATTTCATTTTCGTTTTAAATAATGTTAACATATATCTTTCTAGTGAGAAAAAAATTACAGAACATATGTGAAATGAAGAATATTCCCGTGTCTATTATTATGTAGAAATGATCAGTAGTAACACAAAGGAATTATTGTTTTTTTCTTATATTCAGGGAGAGAAAGTGCTGTTCATTCAAATAGCAAATAAGGAGATTACTAAAGAGGAAACATCTATGATTAATCATTTTCCAATCTTCAAGATCTGACTACTTGTGGTTTATAATTTCTAAGGAATGGTCAGAGGGTTTCCTCTGGACAGTAATTTTGAAGTCCAGTATCTACTGTAACACAGAAGAAATTCCAAAATGTAGAAAAAAGCCGATGTGTCAACATTTCAAGGAAGTGGGATCATCTCAACATGACATCATTGTAAGGAAAAATTGTGAAAAAATGTTAAAAGATGCAATCAGTCGGATTGAGTGGTAGCATGATTAATACCAATCAACACTATTTAACAGAAAACAGGTCCTCTTAGGAAATTTCATATCGTTTTGTGATGATATTACAAATTCAGTAGATAAAGATAACTTTTGAAAATACTTGCTTTAATTTCTGTATAAGTATCTCTCCCTATTATTTCTTTGATGAAAAAGTAGCACAGCACAAAATCAACATGGCTTATATATTAAACATGTTAAAGAACACAGCGAATCTGAAGAAGAAATTGTAAATTAGAAGGCAACACCTAATGGGATAAATGCTGATAAAGAGCCATCAGGACTGAACAGTAGGCTCAAGATGCATTTGAAAACCTAAATACCTCAGAATAAAATTGTGGATAGCAGTGATATCTAAAAATATCCTAACAGTCCTAATAAAAAACCCAGAACAACAGAAAATGAAGACTTAGTATCCCACAGAACTTGACTATTTTGTGAATTCTTGCACCTGGATGTGCAATGTAGGATCAAAAACGTCACATATATCTGCATGACACTGATAATGTTAAAAGAAAGTAATTTGCAAGTTCCTGTCACCACACTTTCAAATGGATGTCTATTAAAAGAACAGTATGTATTATCACAATAAGGGTGATTAACCTCTGGAATAATTTACAATATATGTGGTTATTTTTTCTGCTTCCTAAAACCTTAAATTGAAATTATATGGACAAGAAATACTAAACTGAACAAGGCAAAGAGGAGCTAGTGAAGAAATTCCAGATGAAAAGTATGAAGTGACTTCAAAAGATGGATAAATCGTTTGGGTTTTTTGCACAGAGAACACACTTTGGCACAGAGCTCAATATGATCCGTGCTAACCCTGCACTATGAATAATATTTCCTCAGTTCACAGAGGAGCTATGGGGCTGATATTAATTGTAATGCTTTTTGTAAAATTATTTTTATGCCAAACATAAGACAACAAACACATGTTCTTCCATGTTTACCAATTCCGTCTCCTGCATTTCGATATTATTCATTAGTTCTGTTGTGTTTCAAATAAGATTTGTTCAAATAGTATCTGACAACATCAATGACCAACTCAGCCTGCAGCCTCAATGAGATACTGAAACTCAAACTGTTAACACGATTATAACAATAGGTACAAGCCTAAGTCAGTTCTTTACTACAGTTAGTAAACTAGTGTATGCACAATCCACTTTTACCTTCTGAAAATGAATTGTTTTGGACTAGTCCTAGAGCTCCCAGCTATGATAAATAATGCGCTATAATATTTCTGGAGTCAAGAGGCACTTGGCTGTGCAAGACCCCTCTTTTTTGACTTTATCTATGAATCACCCACGACTCATAACAAGGTTAAGTAAGAGTTAAACTTTTTTGCTGATTGAATGATTTGCTAATAGCTGTGGAATTTGCATAATATACACTCATTACAAAAAGAAATATATGTATTATTTTAGATGAACAAATGAACTACAGAGCTGAAAGGAATACTTAAAAAAATATACATTAAAATGTTTTGTTCATTATGCACTGTAATTGCTTTCCTCAATGTGCGTGTGTGTGTTTGGCTGCACATTTGTATACCCACAGTTAGGTCTATCCAATTGAAAAGCTCTTTAAAGTCCTCGTTGTAACTAACAGAACTTTTTAGCTGACAGAAGAGAGATCTCTAGCTCTGTTCCACTTTGTCCTGGACATCAGTAAATGGAAATTTTTGTCTAGTGTGGCAGACTCCTCGGCAAGGCAAACTTATTCAGCTGGCACTCCCCTTGAACCTCCCTCTACAGGGGAGTATGGAGAGGAGAGAAGAGCATAACACTTCTGTTCTCATTTCTCATCTACAGGACACACTGGGACAAACACAAAAGATGAAAGGTAAACTAAAATATACTTCCGTGTGACCTCTGAGACGCCACTCCCGATTCACACTTGCAAATAGGTCTGAAGAATTTCCACTCTGAAGACCAGACAGAACAGCCTCTCTCTGCAAAAATACCGAGCTGGGAAAGCCTAGTATTCAAGCACTGCAATATTTCAACCTATATGATAGAGGAATTGACCAAATTTTAAAAGACATTACTAACAACCATCAGTTTCACAATAGCAGAAAACAGAAGTCGCAATATTACAAAAAAAACCAACATTCAAAACAGTTAGGTTTATTTGATGATTGAGAATCACTGTCTGCATTGTGCTTATGGTTTCCAAATCTCTTAAATTACTAAACAGAAAACAGGTGTTTAAGCTCTTATGGTACATCTATCATATTCATGCCACATCGGGGTTTTTTTCAGTTGAATTTAAGCACCACTGTAAATATGATCTCAGCTAGCTCAGTGATAAAGAATACCCTTAATAAAAACACTGGTACATATACTTGCGATGGACTAAGAAGTCAGTGTTTTTGCTAACAGTATACCATAAATACTTCAGCACTGTAACAGAACACTCTTTTTGTATCTTTCTGTAATAACATCTCTTAACCAAAAATTAAACCTTTCATCATACAAACCAAACATTACTGCAAATAAGGAGACTTACACCACGTCATTTCATCTACTTCAGGAACAGCAAGTAATGAATGATGCTGTCCGATAGCTCCTGGACTGAGTGGGAAAAAGTGCAGTAGAGGCAAATTTTAAAGCTTTTTGCATTTTTTACACACTGATCTAGCTTTATTTTATTTGTAAAGTCAAGGAGCAATATTAAATCACTTGACAAATGACATGACACGTTCAAGAGGAAACAAGCAGAAAACCTAGGAAGATATTCCAAAGCTGCACATTAGTGCAGAAAATATAGCACATGGTAAAAACACTCTAAAGTTACCACACAATAGGCATGCAGTAACTCTAATAATTAGAGCATTGTTAACATGATAATAAAGGAGAAAAATAGGATGAATTATGTTCTTGTTACAAGAACCTCCATGTTTATCCGTTAGCACACACAATCAGCATTTAAAATTGCTGATGCTGAAAGTTCTACAACTGTTTATTGCCGCCACTTCTGGGAAAGGTTCAGTTACACACTTCCAGGCAAAATAACAGGCACAGAGGTGACATGCTTTATGTCAGGGGCAAAGTTTGCCACCTGCACAACTTTTTAGCACCCCACGCTTGCCAGTCAACTACAGCAGCACTGACAGTGAACTCAGAGGAGTCTTTCACTTCAACCTCATCAAGATGAAAAGGTGTTGCACATGATCAAGCAAGAAAGAATTAAATTTTTTTTAAACCACCTGCAAAGGCTAACTTGGAGCAGAGATTTGTTTCCTGATTGATTGGTGCCCCTGACCATGAATGCCAGGTGTTGTTAAAAGAAATAAAAAAGTATCTTCCAGCAATTATGTTCACAGAGCTTTTTGTGGTTATAAAAACACCAATAGGAAGTGATTAGAAATGCTGGTGGAGATCAGCAGCTGTTATTCTCCTAATAGAAGTCCTCCGTCTGGAGTTTCCACCTCAGTCTCCATTTAGTTTCTATAGTTTTATCATGCCTATGTAATAGGCAGTTTGCTTCCTCCTGCCAATAGTCTGCCATGGTAAATAGGAAAAATGTTCTCAAAGCTGCACAGCCCGCTCACACATTTTATATCTGAGAAATTAGATCAGTTTATGAGCAGCATATAACAGTTCTGTTATCCAAGTTCCATGATTTAATCCCTAGTCTTATGACATTTATGCATTTTCCCAAAGTGCCAACTGATGGGAGTTACACTTCCCTTACAGTTTTAATCTAGTTTCCTAAGAAAAGGAAGCTTTTATGACTGCACTGGTCTGTATTTCAATCTGTGAAGAGGGTTCTAATAACTTTTGAACCCACAGGCTGATTTAAGTGAAAATTAGGGATAAAAGTCTCAAAGATAATTAAGTTCCTAAGAGTTTTATACAAATCTGGGTCAAGGATAGAAGCTGAAACTGCTGACCCCTCCACTGGAATGTGGTCATAACTCAGCCCTAAGACTGCTGTCGAGCTGCCAGCTGGTTCACCATCATATCTGTCCAGGCTACTCAGCACGCACGTAGCATTAAACATGATGAACTTTGTACAATTGCTGCCTCTTTCCCAGTGGGAATGTAACATTAAGGGAGCTCCCGGTATCTTGCTGGTGACAAAGAGTTTAGAAAATACAAGACAAAAATCTGTAGGACAAAAGACTTCCAGTTCTACTGCTCAGAAAATCATTTTTTCTCCTTTCAGGTAAGACCTACTCACATGGCTGGTGTGGAAAATCCGCAAACACAAGCCACTAAATCTCTAAAGGCTCAAAAATCAATAAAGTGAGTCTAAAGAACAGAAAAGTTTTAATCTCAAGACTTCCTTAAGCAGCCTTATGATCTTTGGATGACAAGCATTGATAATACCATAAGAAGTTACATCAAAAAGATGCCAGGGCCAAATCCTTGTTCAAAAGCGGAACATATCTGAGATGCAATGCTCAGAGAAATACAGAAGGGGAATTTCCCCACAGGGTATATGAGCAAGGAGTTGAGGATAGGGTCTAATTTGCCTTCACTTATTATGTCTTGGTTCACTACAAAACACATTGGGTATTGGAAAGAAATCTGCCCTACTGCTCATAACAGAAAGAACATGGGTTTGCAATGTTTACATGCAACCTTTTGAGGGAATTATTTTGCCATTTCCATGAACTTGTGTCTGAGAACCTTATAAGGCATCTATTGAAAGAATGAATCTCTAAAACTCATATTCAACTGTGTCTTAAAAAAAGGACATCTGCACAGAAGAGTCGAGGCTATTAAGGGTTAATAGATTAAAACATTACTTTAAAATGTTTCATTCCACCTCATTTTGAAGTTCATACACTGATACAACGCTGCTATTAGCATATTAGATCTGAATCCTCCACAGCTACAGATACACCATTATAAATAATTGAATACAAGCTTACAGGTCAAAAATAATAAATAAATAAATAAATTAATTAATTAATTATTTCCTGAAAGTAGAAGTGGATTCTTTGTTGTCTAATTTTAAAATTAAAAGTACTAGGTGGATTTTAACTTAAGTAAAATGATTAGAAGCTCACACAGTCTCTCCTCCTTGGTGAGGCACTGGAACAGGTTGCCCAGGGAAGCTGTGCATGCTCCAGTCCTGGAAGTGTTCAAGGCCAGGCTGGATAGTCTTGAGTGACCTGAACTAGTGGGAGATGTCCCTGTCATGGCAGCAGGGTTGGAACTAGATGATATTTGAGATCCCTTCCAATCCAAATCGCTGTATGATTCTATGATTCTCCTCTCCTAATCCAGATCTTTCCACTCTCATACATACATTCTTTGCAAATTTTAGTCCAGTGGGTAATCCAATTGACCCAGAGCTCTGCAATCCAGCTATTCCCTCAATAGCATGGTATGATCAACAAGGCCCCTCTAAAGCTGTGGGAAGTCAGTTCTTTCAACTGAACATCAGAAGTGCTTTGATAGCCTCACTGCTCCCTCACAGTGACACAGCCAGAGTCTTGAGCTACACTGACACTGTTTTTACTCTGGACAAGGAGTGCATGATGCAGGAGTAAAAATGTGTATGTGACTCAGGGTAGGCAATTCAGGTTCCTTAGCAGGCCACTGCCCTTAATAGTGTTGAAAACAGGCTTTTTCAGAAGCAAAATTCACACCATCTCTCTCCACTGATTAAACAGCTGGGAAAGATGAACTTCTCAGTGTTCAATACTGAAAGTTAAGGATGGAAGAAATGCCCCAACTGCTACAATGACGTTCCGCTTACCATTTTAATCTGCACAATAAATGCATGCTGCTAATTATAGTTCATATTTCTACTGCTTAAAAGCTCTCCTTTCAAAAAGAATAAAATTGTTCTGGTTTTTAGCCTGGATCTACCTTGTCAGAAAAACAGTGGGTAAAAACAGAAATTACAAAGGTGTCAGCCCCTTGTATTTATTACTTATCTTTTAGGAGAGCATCATTTTAGGCTTGTATAAGGTAGCAGGCAAAGCTCTAGTGAATTGATTTGCGTTTGGTTACTTCCTCCCTGACTGTGAGAGTGTCTTGGTTTAGAAGACAGGGGAAAG
>NW_009695932.1:76035-87389 GCF_000703405.1 Apaloderma vittatum | reverse complement strand
CATGTAGATAAGTTCTGTCATTTTTGCGACCGTCCCTTTAAAAATCGCAACAACTCTGCCATGGCATTTCATTTTACAGACAGTCAGCATAGGTTTATGAAGTCATAACTAAAACTGCAACCCTAGTCAGTTAATGCCTTTAGAATAGACTTGAATTTCATAGAATCATAGAATTTCCCTATGAGGATTGCAGAATCACTGTTTAAAGCATGTTTTAGAACATGAAAATGTGAGGCATAATAAAGTCATTACAAGAAACCGAAACAATCTGACATCATCCTTATAAACAGAAATATTGGATGAAAAACCCATGAGAATCAGTGAAATCTGTTTTTGGAAAACTGGTGGCATTGAAATGAGAAATATACAGGTAATGTAGAAATCATGAAAGCAAACAATTAAGGAAACGCCCAAATGCTTGTTAACTAAGCTTCACATAGTAGTACTTTAAAAAAATGATCTAGTGTTTCATAGAAGAAAGGAGATTTCATTGAGAAGAAAATAGCTCATCACAACACTCTAGATTTGGATTTACTTTTCTTCCCTTGCACAAAGCTGTTATGTTTATGTACTGGTGCTAACTATAAACTACAAAACCAGGAAAACATAAATAAGTTATGTCCACATCATTTACAGTTTGCTGGTTTATTGATTTTCTCTGCTCTCCCCACATCTCTCATTTCATCTGAGCCATTTGTTTTACATTTTAAAGGAATAGCCTTCCAAACGTAGTTAACTTTACTAAGGCTTTAACATGTCATTGGCTAGTCAGTATTATATTAATCTCTGTGATGCTGATATTTACAAAGCAGAGGCACAAGGCCAAATCTTGATTGCCCTACTCACACAATCATTTATACTGATTTTAATAGTGCTATTAACATTGGTAAAACCAGCAAGATCTGGCTTCCTACAGCTGTCAACATGCCTTTCCAAGGAAAATTTTGTGATTCTTCCCCATTTCTAAAAGCAGATTTTTTTTGAGAACTACAGTCACATTATTTTGCTCAGGGTCTGCTTTCACTGAGATGGGCATTTTGAGGGAGTCATAATGTTTTAATTATGTGCATTTTCACTGTTAACAACTGAATCAGGGTATTCTAGAAAAAACAGCAGGCTTTTTTTTTTTGGAGCTGTATGCTTCTAACCCAATTTTACTTTTTCATGTGTCAAATTGGCTACTTCATCAACAGTTACATCCCTGGCAGGTATGGATGCTGGGAAATCGTGCAGAGCTTTCTGTTTGGTGCCACTTCTTGCAGGCTCACCATGTTCACTGCTCTGTCCCTTCTTCGTGCTGTGCAGCAAAGTATATAGACAACCTGGGATTTAATTTAATGTCCATCATTAACTCCTTAGCAGCATGCAGAACTAACTACTGTGAGTTAACCTGAAATAGAAGAGGGCAGTCTCTGCCCCGAGCCAGGGAAAGAATTAATGGGATAAGGCACTGTCTATCTAATATCTAGGTCAGAATGTGTTGTCCACTGCAGGACCAAGAGACTTGGTCCTGTCTCCTACTTTCCTGATTTTGCCTGATATGAGGAGAAAAAGAGAATTTCATAACCTAAGCCACATATGTGTAATGCAATTATTTGCAATGACTCTAGATTCTAATCACGGGATGAAACAGCATCTTCAGCACTGGACTCTAAAACCTTAGACCCATAAGTTTCCATCAGATGGCAATATTTATCATCCTATTCTGTGAGGCAGAATTATGGTATTTTCTGATCAACTTCCTCTTGTGAAATGCAATGATCAGTACACCCCTGTGCCTTACACAAGATTTCCCCCCAAAAGCACAATTAAAACCTCTTTTGCTTGGTTTGAGTGTTAGCTCCCCTTTGTACTGACTGCTCTCATCTTTCTCTCTGATTGCAAGGCAATTTGGTATTTCTGAAAATAAGAAGCAACATTATTTTGAAAAAATTTTGGCAAGTACAACTGGAATAAAAATAACCCTGCAACACAATTAGAACCACTATTGCAAAGCAAATGTAAAAAATCATCACAAAAAGAAATGTGTGCAGTCTGTATTAAACATAAGAACAAAGGTGATTACACTGTATACACAGTGAAACTTTTTAGAACAATATTTTTAGCAGTTATCACCTACATTGATATTGTAGTATAATTATTTCTATACTATACACAAAGGCCAACCACTCTGAATACGCCCTTACCTTCTTCTTCAGATATCCACACATATTGAAGAAAGATGGCTTTTAAAATTTTTTTTTAAAGTTTAGAGAAAAGGAGGAATGTCACAAGGAAAGATTCCCAGACACCAGTACTCACTGCAGTGAGATTTCCTGAACTTAATTACCTAAAATGCAGTGCTGATGTGCTGAAAGTTGCATAATATTGCAGCACAGTTAATTAACACAGAAAAGCTCAAGGGCCTTCACACCAATTTATATCACCTGGGTAATGAGGAACACAGGAATAGAAGACTGCTTGGGTCACTGACTACAATCCTGTGCAATTACAATCAAATGATATAGTCTTAACTCACACTGCACTGGATAGCTCCTTCCATTGTGTTGGTGAGAAAGACACTGGTAATTTTTCTTCAGATCTGATTTTCCAGGCATATTTGCACCCTTTAAACTCTCTGAGGGGTCTTTACATTTACAGAGTGACTTTACTCATGGCTTGTTTATATTCATTTGCTTTTAAGCCAGTTCTGCTCTTTAAACTTCAAAAGCTCTTTCCTTTCTAGTATTTATCACTTTCTCAGTGCACAGAAATAAATCATATCCACTTTCAGTTTTTGTTTCTCTATGACAAACAAGCCAATTTCTTTTAACATTGTCCCAAGGGATGGTCTTTCAATTCTCTTTTTATTCTAGTGGACATTTTCTTCATCAATTCTAGTTTGAAATTGATCTCTCCTGAAGGGTGATGGCCAGAATTTTAAACAGTCTTCCAGCGGTCTGATCGGGGCTTTGCACAACAGCATCAAAACTCTCTTTTCTCTACAGAAATGCCTCTACAACATGCCTAGAACTGTATTCATCACTTCCATGTCACATCACAATGATAACTCAAGAACATTCAAAAAGTGGCTACCAAGCATTGCAATTCCCTCTCCCCTTCTTTTCTACCTTGTGAAGTGCTATAACAGATGCTCTTCTCATCAGTCCCTAAATGCATGACTCTGGACTTTGTATTATTACATCTCTGGTCTAGTCGAGAGGTGGCATCCCTGCCCACGGCAGGGAGGTTGGACTAGATGATCTCTACGTTCCCTTCCAGCCTATGCCGTTCTATGATTCTCCATTTTTATTACTTCGTTTCTCAGGGTCCTACACCTCTCTATGATATTCCAGTTCTACCTTTATGTTCACAGTGCTTTCTTCTTAGGCTGTGCCATCATCAAATTTTTTTAACAAAAATCTATCCTTTTTTCCTGCCAATATTGTAAATTTAAGAACTTAATTCAACCAAAGAAAAAAATGAAATGTTTTTAGATACCTCTTAAACAAAAAAACAAAAATTGCTTTCTCCAGACAGCCATCTTGTAGCCTATACCTTCTGTCTCTAGTGTCATTATTCCAATTATTTCTTTGCTTAGTTCAATTTTTTTTATACCAACTCTTAAATTCTTTATCTTTGCTTGTAACTTCCCAAGAATTCCTAAAACACTGTACAGCAGTCCCAAAAGTTTAGATATTCTGTCTAAGCCTGGAACACTGATTATCTGTAACAGCTCAGGTTATACTTGATCTGTTTAGGTAAACTTATGTTGCTTTCCGGCTCGTTTACTTCCAGTCCAATAATTATTCTTTCTTTCAAATGTCATTCCAAAGCCCTGTATAGTACTAAAGGCGTACATAAAATATTTTTTTTCCTTAACCAAAATACCTGGTTTTGTCCTTCTGCAGTGTGGGAGTGCTAACCCTCACTTGTGTGAGTTTTAAATATTTTAATTTGTTATATGCATAGTTTCACATGCCATTTATTTATCTTTCTGAGGAAGAGTTTACATCATTTCAGTTTAAGCACAGTAACTGCACTAAGTTTTACCTTAATTTGTCCATGCACATGTTTTGGAGCTACCTCTTTTTGTTCCTCTCTTCAACATAACTGATACAATTAAAGCAAAGCATTAATATAGATCTGAGTCATAAAACTGTTTCCTTGACTGCAACTTTGCTGCACAGTGGCATTTTCCCTCTTCTGTTTCTGCTTTGATTTTATAAATAACCTCTTCATATTTGTTTAACTTTCACTTGCAAAGGTAACCCAACATAACCTTATTTGCTCTGATTTTGAAAACTGAGAGATGAGATCAGCAATTTAACAAGGGTGAGTACATGCACTCATTCATGCTGTAACGGTTCTGAAGAATCAATGAGTCCTTGAGTTCATGGCAACACGGACTCTGCAAGAAGGAAACTGTGCAACCCTGATAAGCCAAGGACAGAAAGGCTCTGCGACACAAAGAACTGGTGATCAAAACGGTGATTGCCTGGGTAATTACCAGGATCAGGCTCCTGCCATGGCTCTGAGCCCATGTTTTCATTTATTTCTGTGGAGAAGCCTACTGCAGTCTGTACATCACTAAGACACCAAAAGACTGCAGTTCCCATTTCACGTGTCGGTTTCTCATATTCTTCATTTCAAACACCAAATTCCTCACAGTGTATCAATAGCAATTATTACTTATCTTGGCAATGACTATTTCGGCTTAAAAATAGACTGCTTCAGCTTGAAAATATGGTCTTAAAAAGAACAGAATCATACTCTGATTTAAGGACCCTGCCAGCAACATTAGCTTTACTAGCTTACATGAGTAATATGAATACCATCTTTTTTAAAGGACTATATTTCTTCTGTCCTCCTCTGGCAAGGCTATACATTAAAGGAAAAAAATATGTCAGAACAAATAAAAGACCTTTTTGGAGATTTATTGTGTTACATATGTTAATGGAAAATATCAATTCTATAGAAAGACATTAACATTGATTTGTTATATCCAGCATCTTATGAAACTGGAATGAGGATTAAAAATATCAAACAACAAATAATTTAAGTCTTAGCATTTCTGCAGATATTCTCTTCACTTCCTGAAGTTTCGTGTCACTTTCCTTAACTAGAATCAAAATATTTAGGTTGCATATATTATTTGGTTTCAGTGTACTTCAAATGAAAGTGACCCAAAGCCTGTCAAGGGGAACACAACCTTTGCTACTGATCAAAAAGAGAAAATGTTTAATTTAGCTCATTGTTCAATGCCAATATTAGTCTTTTTTTTTAACCTCTTATTACAGCAGTCTTACGGTATGTAAAGACAATCATACAATCAAACACTCACTCCACAGAAGCAATCACACCACCACTATCATTTCTGCCTTTCCTCTCTCTATTGTTGCCATTCTTTTGGGCTCACAATGCTGTCTGTCTTGCTTTAGTTTCTTCATTAGTTCCCTCCTTCCCCTGCCTGTCTCTGAGGATAGAGCCTGAGGGCAGAGGAGAAATTGGTCAGGCTGGGAATAGCTGGCATTTGTGTTTGCAGCTGGTTTTGCGGGACCTAGAGAGCTGTTTGCAGAGACTTCTTTTACTTCCACACCATTTTGTTCACCCATCTGTTGCTCCAGCTTCCCATTGTAAAGTCCTGCAAGCACAAATCCGGCTCATGCCCTCGTTACTATCCCCCACCTCTTTGTCAGTTTACTCCTTCTACTGTGAGCAGCCCAAGAGGACAAGCGTGCACCCAAAAGCTGATTCTGATGAATCCTGATTTAACTGTTTTTTTTCCTCAGGAAAAATCTAATTACATATTCCCTGTTTTCCAAGAAACGTGCATGCAAAGCTTTGCAAAATACCACACATGACAGATTATTAAGGCCCTTAAGTTTTTTAAATGACATATAAAACCCCCTACAAAACCCAAGGTAAATGATGTGTTTGAATCTCTCTTTGCTTTCAATATTCAGGAAGAATTCTCCTCAGTTCAACACTAAACAACTGTATGTATTATTTACAGATCGCCACAGCCTTTTCTTAAGAGATCCACAGCTCAGAAGCAAAGGCTGTGGGTAAGCCAACAGTGAAGATACTGCACAGCTAGAGCCTCAAGGCATTTCATAATGAAGGTAAAATTAGAGAAGTAGTTCTTTTGACATCTGTAGGACTGAAATCTTCCAAATAAGACTGCACATTCTGTGATTTTTTTTTTTTTTTAATCTATTCAAGTAAACTGGAAACTTCTGCAAACACAACAGGAGTAAGGCTTTCCTTTCAGAATAAAGTCAGTCTCCCTCCTGAGCTTATAGCCAGCAGGGTGCTTTTTTTTTTTTTTAATTTACTGGAAGAACCAGTTTATGATTGAAATGGGAGGAACAGGTGAAAACTGCAATACCTTTTCCTATGAATATAAGTGTTATCAGATGGCTGCTGTGCAGCACTACTTTTGCAGTAGGAGAGAATAAGCAAAAAGTTTCTTGTGTGCACAATTCAGGATGAACGGAATTACTTCTTTGCATCACCACTCTTCTTCCATATACTCAATGTCTATAGAGTGTTTGCAGCAGATGTCTGCAATGCTTGAAAGGGAAGGCTGATTTTTTAGTGTACTTTCGAGATACTTCTGTTTCTTCTGATCTTTATCTAGGTTTCTGAAAGCTTGCCTCAGGACCAGGATGTAACTGACTTGCCATACGGTTTTTGGTATCTGTCCTTGACCTGTTATTTCACTTTGGCATTGTGTAACTCTGTCCCAAGGTAAGGAAGAAATCTCTTCTTTACCTCTGCAAATAATATTCCCTTCAGCTTTCTTGTGCATTCATAATGTGGAGTCCAGCCCATGATAATATCACCAATTTTCAGCTGCATATTGTTTGCTGTTCTTTAAGGTATGATCGGCCCATGCTGCTGATTGATGTAGAAGCACTATGCTAATCCTGATATTCAAACAACTGGAGACACTGTCAGTTATGGCTATGCTCCTTTACAGAGTTTTCAATCCACTGAACATTGCATTTATCTATCTCTGTATCTATTGTATGTATCTATTCATGCCAATTTGAACTTAGTTCTCAGTTCAGAATTCTCACTTAAGGGATAAAAGTCAACAGTGACTACAGTTTCACTATCAAATGTGTTGCTAAAATCCAAAGTACTATACCCTTCTGTAATCCAGACATGTATTTTTTCTTGACAAACTAATAATTTTCCACACTTAGCCAGCTAAATGCTTAAAATTGTCACAACTTCATGTCTATGTATGACTTAGCTTTGTAAATCAACTACATTTCAGCCAATGGCAAATGACATGGTTTAGACCTCACAATTTTGTCCTCAAAAAAATTCATAATGCATTATGTATTTTGTATAACATACACTGAAACAAATGTCCTGGCTGTTACTTACTTCTCTGAGAAATTTTTTAGATCTATTTTTTCCTTCTAGATTCCCCAAAATCAAATCCAAAAGCGGAATCCACAAAGAGTGTAAGGAAGGACTGATAATCTGGGATGATTACAAAGAGATTGCACATGAAACTAGAAACCAGGTTAGAAAAGCTAAAGCCCTGATGGAAACAAATCTGGCCAGGGACATTAAAAATAACAGAAAATGATTCTAGAGGTATGTAAAAGAAAAAAGAAAAACAGGAGAGAATGCAGGAACCCTCTGGAGTGATACAGGTGACCTGGTTACTGAGGGTATGGAGAGGGCTGAAGTACTCAATGATGTTTTTGATTCAGTCTTCTCTTGTAACCACTTGAGCCACACCACCCACCTCATAAAGGGGATTGGCTGGGTCTAGGAGAGTGAAGAACCACTCAGGGTAGGAGCAGATCAGGTCCAGGAACACCTAGAGAACCTGAAGGTGCACAAGTCCGTGGGACCTGATGTGATACACCCACGGGTCCTGAAGGAACTGGCAGCTGAAGTTGCCAGGCCACTAGTCATCATACTTCAGAAGTTGTGGCAGTCAGGTAAGGGGAACCATAATCCCCATTTTTATAAAAGGAAGTAAAGAAAACATAGGGAACCAGTCAGCCTCACCTCCGTGCCAGGTAAAATCATGGAGCAGATTCTCCTGGTAACAGTACAACAGTACTAAGGCACATGAAAAGTAACAAGGTGATCAGTGCAACCCAGAAGGCCAACCATATCCTGGGATGCATGAAAAGGAGTGTGGCCAGCAGATCAAGAGAGGTGTTTCTCCCCCTTTACTCTGCTCTTGTGAGACCTCATCTCAAATACTGTGTCCAGTTCTGGTGTCCCCACCATAAAAGTAATATGAATCTGTCGGAACAAGTTCATAAGAGGGCCACAAAGACGATCCAAGGGCTAGAGCCCCTCTGCTACAAGGACAGGCTGAGGGAGCTGGGATTGCTCAGATTGGAGAAGAGAAGACTCTGGGGAGACTTTATAACTGCCTTCCAATACCCGAAAGGGAACCTACAGAAACTTACAGGAAGGCTGGAGATGGACTTTTTATTAGAGCATCCAGCAACAGGACAAAGGTAAATGGATTTAAACTGAAGGAGAGTAGATTTACACCGGATATTAGGAAGAAATTCTTCAGTACGAGGGTGGCAAGACTCTGGAATAGACTGCCTAGAGAGGTTGTGGATGCCCACTCTCTGGAGATCTTCAAGGCCAGGTTGGATGAAGACTTGAGTAGCCTGCTCTAGTTAAGTGTATCCCTGCCCATGGTGGGGAGGTTGGATCAGATGATCTTTAAGGTCCCTTCTAACCTAAGACATTCTATGATTCTATGCTTGTTAAATTTTTCAGAGGAGCTGGAAACAATATATAAAGCTATTACTGACTGGACACCTTACACATAATCCATCAGTGCATGATTTTAGAGGGGCCACAATGGAAAAAAAAAGAAAAAAATTTTAAACATAGAGGGGCTAGACTAGAGGATAACTCATAATCAAAGTAAATCTTTATAATATATAGAAAAAAGTGCATATATCACTCTGACTTGAAGGTCAGGGAATCGAGGTTCAAGCTCATTCTTTTCCATGTACTTTTGTGCAAACCTCAGAGATCACCTGGCTTTCGGTAACATACCCCTTCACCTTCTTGTTGTGTGAATGAATATCTCAAAGATTGTAAGAGTTGAAAAACTGCAGAGCATTATCATACGTAGATCTTAAATAGTGTAATTTTTTCTCAACTCAAAATTATTTGACCAAGGAATTTCAAAAGCAGAAGGAATATCTGAGAAAAGAATGTAAACTGGGCAAACAATGTACAGTGCCTTTGAAAGCCTCCTCATTGTCCTGCAATTTGGATTCAGTATCTGGGTGCAGATGTTTCCAAAACCTCAACTTTATTAGTAGTTAATGGGCTAGAAAGGCAATTAAATATCTTGTTAAAAAAGAGACTTTATATTTCCATATCATTCTATGTCTTTCCTTCACAAATGAGCACTACTTCTCACTAACATCTAGCTGCCAACTATTTCTTCAAGATTACTGATCAGACTGGCTTATTTCTTGACTAGTCATACATAAAATGTCATCTAGGATTAACATTCAAATTCCATATCTTAGATTGCATAATAAAAATGTTCTTATTTTAAATATATGTATATGAAAAGCTACATACAACTTGCATACCAAATTAAATATATACATTTTTTAAAAACATCTTCAGTGCTGAAATTCTAGTATCAGTCTGGAGCAGATGTCACCATCTGGCTGCCTTCGGTAGTATCTCTATGAGACCATTTAAATCTCCTGAGTGGCTTCTATGCAAAAAGCAATTAGAGTGAAACACAAGGGATGGGATCAAACTGTGTTAAAATTAAGGTGTTCTCCTTCATTAAACTAAGCAAAGATGTTTAAAAAAAGAGGATGGACAAATTAACAGAAAATTTCAATTTGATGAACATCTCGTTTTACTTCTCTTCCTTAAACAGCCAAAATTCTGATGTTTTTCATTCATTTGGTAAATACCTGTATGTTTTGCTTCTTTTCAAAATTCAGTATTAACATTTTTCATCCAATCCTTGACGTTTTTTCTCTAATATATAATCAGTTGACTATATATTCCTTTTACTTGTTTATTTGATTTTAAGCCAGCATTTCCTAGGATTTAGGTCAGTTTATTTTCAACTTCCTTGATTTAGAAGCAGAAATCTTATGAGCTATTATTTTTGCTGTGCTGCTGGGTGAAAATGGCAACATACTAAGGCAATATAAAATAATGATTAAGCTGACTTGAGAAAAAGAAGGAAACCTAAAAAGAAAATAGAAAAATTAATCCTACAGTTTTGAATATAATTGTCTTGAAGATCCAAAGGTCTCTCTTCAGTTATTTGACGAAGAAGAAAGAGTGAATTGCAAGTTTAAAAAAAAAATGCACAAAAAGGTTTGAGCATAGATAACACCACTATGATCATGTATTTCAAGTAAAAGTCCTCCACAGGTTCCAGATGAAATTCCATACAGACGAACCTAGAGAGACATCCATGAAAATAAACACATAAATATCTATTTCTTTAAGCATGTGTCTGAGGTTTTTATGTTTCTCAGTGTCCTTCCATACCACTGATTCTCCTTAAAATCCATTAGAGGAAGGTACTATCGTCAGTTGTCTTGGCTCATATTTCTTTCTCAGCAAGATGTTCTTTTATTTAACTTACCTTTCTCTAGGAAAAAAAAAAAAGCGTGAATTTTCACAGTACCTTGGGAGAGGTCCAATTTTTTTAAATTTTGTAAGATGGATTGCCTAACTTGTGCCTTCAGCAAAACAGCTCTGAAAACTATGATGGTGTTTCCATGTTGCTTTACTTATTTATTTATTTTCTGATTGGTACTGGGATAATATGTTCTCATTTTTCTCTTCACTGGAGTACAGAAAGTGTTGCAATGCATTTCTAAGCTGTTGCATTTCATTTTTAATTCTTGAAAGCATTCAAAAAAGTTCTGAATTGCAGCGATCTGCAGTCAATGATGCTAAAGGAAAACCAGAAGAAACTGTAGTAATACATTTATGGATCTTCATTAGAAAGATAGGACCAATATAGTGCTTTTGTCTTTGGGGACACAGAATACTTGGAAATAAGCTTCTTAAGGATCCCTAAACCAACTGGTATTTTGCCTTCCACCTTCATTCTGAGCTTGCAGGAAGCTGTGTAAATCACCTATATCATGCTGGCTATACTAATAAAGAAACAGAACGTAGCAGTATTTCCTGGCATTCACTACAAATCTCTCAAACAAGACAATCTGACAGGCATACTTTTTAAGTTAGCAGCACAGTACACAATGATTTGAGTTATGAAAATGTTTTGCTTTCTGTGCTTGTTCAAGTTTAAGGCTGGGCTGGCCACTAAACACTGACAGATGCTGTCTGTAACACCATCACCACCCTCC
>NW_009695932.1:66986-76005 GCF_000703405.1 Apaloderma vittatum | reverse complement strand
AGAGAGACTGAGGTTGGAAAAAAAAACTTGGATCAGTTTAATGAAAAAGAAAATAATACTAAAAATAACAATGAAGTTGTTAAACTATATACAGATTTATACAAGTATACAAATATATTCAAAGATACAAGATAACATGTTAACACAGAACTTGTGCCCTCTAGATAACAACTAGGTTTTGAGCAGAAAAGTCCCAGATAGACTCAGCAGCAGAAAGGAGCGCACAAGCTCAAAGGACAATCCATAAGAAACCAGAAAAACAAGTCTTGGAGCAGCTATGCCACTCCCACCTGAGCAAGCAGGGAAAGGCAACATGTCCTGGCAAATGATTCTCCTCTGTAGTGTGAAAACAGGAGGTGAAAACACCAGCAGCACAAGAACAGATGACAAACAGCCAATGGCAATCCTTCCAGTACAGCAGGCACATCCTGCTGCTCTCAAACCAGGACACTGCTAAAGACCTTATCAAGACTTGCTAGCAAATCATACTACTCTTTAAGTTAGTGTCTTTCAAATCTTCATCACAAATCATAGAGTAGCTTGGGTTGGAAGGGACCTTTAGAGGTCATCCAGTCCAACCTTCCTGCAGTGAGCAGGGACATCTAGATCAGATTGCTCAGAGCCCCATCCAACCTGACTTTGAATGTTTCCAGGAATGGGGCACCTTCAACCTCTTTGGGCAACCTGTTTCAAAGTTCTCGTTGCAAACAATTCCTTCACAGCCTCACAGAATCACAGAATGTCAGGGGTTGGAAGGGATCTCAAAAAATCATCTAGTCCAGCCGCCCTGCCAGAGCAGGATCACCTGCAGTAGGTCACACAGGAACGCGTCCAGGCAGGTTCTGAATGTCTCCAAAGAAGGAGACTCCACAACCTCCCTGGGGAGCCTGTGCCAGTGCTCCATCACCCTCACGGGGAAAAAGTTTATTCTAATATTTTTGTGGAACCTCCTATGCTCCACCTTGTATCCATTGCCCCTTGTCCTGCCATTGGACATCACGGAAAAGAGCCTGGCACCGGCCTCCTGACACTCCCCCTTGACATATTTATAAACATTAATGAGGTCACCCCTCAGCCTCCTCTTCTCCAAGCTGAAGAGACCCAGCTCCTTCAGCCTTTCCTCATAAGGGAGATGTTCCACTCCCTTCATCATCTTTGTGGCTCTGCGCTGGACTCTCTCAAGCAATTCTCTGTCTCTCTTGAACTGAGGGGCCCAGAACTGGACACAATATTCCAGATGTGGCCTCACCAGGGCAGAGTAGAGGGGCAGGAGGACCCCCCTCGACCTACTAGCAATTCCCCTACCTAGTAGCTATTCCCCTAATATTCCTTCCTTATATCTAATCTAGGTAACTTGGATCCATTCCAGATAACCACAAAAGTATGGATATACAATCATAAAGCTTTCCAAGGCTGAAAGGTGCATGCAATACTGGATGTGACGTATCAATGCAACTGCCAAGTGTGGACAACTGCAGTATCGCTGCTGTGTAACTTTGTATGTGCCCACATACAAGACCAATGGCTTACAGATACTATAAACGAAACACATTTTAGTATGTGTTCATAATGTGTCAATGTGACACATTTCAACACATTGCAGTTATATTTTTTCTAGCTTATTATTGCAGTATGTATCATTTTGTGTGGGAAGACTGGAGTAGAAACACAGAGACTGCTTTTTAAAATTCTATTTTACTTAACCCAGTTATGCAGTATTTTGCAATACTCTATCGATGCTCAGGCTTTTGATCATTGCTCTGAGCACAATCAACAGTCACAAAGCCAAAGTGAGAAAACAGCGACAATAAAAAAAAAAAAAATTAGTTGACAGCAGTGATGCAGAAAAGTTAGTAAGTAGAGAGTTTAGGAGATAATATTCATGAAATTTGGAATCTTGCATCAGATACATTGGACAAATACAACTAACGTGGTGCAGGCAGTGCAAACACTAATTCACACCAAACAACGAGATGCTAAAGTTATCACACAGTCACTTTCAGTACTAATAAATGTACGCCAATGGCTAACACGCTTACCTGGTGCAGACTTTATTACAATTAACTGGCGAAAAATTACTGAAGTAGAATTAATATTAGTGATTGAACACAAGTCCAAAACCACAAGGCCAAACCCACTGTTAATATGAAAGCAGCAGAAGCCTGAATTAAAGCAGAAGAGATAATAGCTAAAGAAACATCGCAACCTTTTTTTTTACTTTTTTTATTTTTAACATATTATGAAAACAGCATTAAGGCTGTTTATGCTTTAACACACTTGGGGATTACTGTAAATAGAACAGAGATGAGGCCTCTGGTACAACAAAAATTTAATAGAAAAATCCTACAGTTATGGTTTTAGGCATAGATGAATCAGTCTATTTAATGAGATAACGGTGCTGGTAACACATTAGCCAGGCATTCTGTCTATGGTCCATTATGGTATTGGGTGTCTGTGGCAGGTGCACTCCCCCTGATCTGGGATGCCTCCCCTCATAGCGGTTGCCAGGCAGATTTCAGAGAAACTATTAGAAGCTTCTGGCTAGTTTGGGTCTAGCCCACCAGCTGAAGTGTACACCCAAGAAGTTGGCTGGTAGCCAATGGGAGGCTGATACGACTTTGACCATAGCTCAGATTTGACTGGGCTTTAAAACTTGGTCCTGCCAGGGGCATGTAGGAGCAAGTCTCTTTGGAGCAGCAGGTCCTGCAGTTGGGGCAGAGACTCCCTCTTGGTCTGGGACACCGGCCAGGGGAACTCCTGAAGGTTGAGAGTCCTCATCTTTATATGGGTGAGTGTGTGTGTAATCCAGATTGTTATTCTAATTTGAGTTGGGTGTAGTGTAGTAATTACTCTTCTCAGTCAATACCAGAACTAGTAAATTTGTGGAAGCTTTCATTTCTTAATAAATTCAGTTTAATTACACTTGTGGATTAACTGAGAATGGGAGCAGTCCTCACAGTGTCTTAAGCACTAACAATAATATCTAAGTTACACAATAATACAAAATAAAACTAAGTTACACAGTAATGTCTACGTCACATTTCAGTGAAACTATACGTTTTTGTTCACTCTGTTTCGTATTATGTGATCAGAATATGACATTGTTAAGACTTGAAGTGAAAGAATTCAAAAATTTAATATTCTAATTAAGTTACACTGATTTTCAACCAACTAGATTGAGAATATGTTGTTCAGGTGTGCTGGTCTGAGCAATTTAGAGTTAAGTTTCTTCATGGTAGTTGCTATGTGACTGTGGTGTGGATTTTTGCTGGAAAAACAGTATTGATAACACAGGGATGTTTTGGCCATTGCTGAGCAATGCTTACACAATGTCAAGGCCTTTTCTGCTCCTCACCGCAACCCACCAGCGAGTGGGCTCGGGGTGCACAAGAAGATGAGAGGGGACACAGCTGGGACAGCTGACTCCAACTGACAAAAGGGATATTCAACACCATAGGACATCACAATCAGCAATAAAATGTGAGGGAAGAAGGTGAAAGTGGGGGAGAATGCTCGGAGCGATGGTGTTTGTCCAAGTAACTGACAAATGTGATGGAACCCTGCTCTCTCAGAGATGGCCAATCCATGGCTGTGGAAACTGATGAATGAATGCTTTGTTTTGCTTTGCTTGTACACATGGCTCTTGCTTTTCCTCTTAAACTGTTTTTATCTCAACCCACAAGTTTTCTCACTTTTACCCTTGCAATTCTCTCCTCCATCCTAGCAGGGGAGAAGTGGATGAGTGCTGGCTGGGGTCAAATTACAGCATCAAGTGAGGTTAGTATTATTTATATTGACACATAATACTTTGTTTTGAAATAAGAAAATTCTGTCAGTGACATAGTATTATTTTCAGCTGCTTGAAATAGAAACAGTATTACTGATTTATTGCAATCATTTCCTATAATCCTCAAAGTGGTGGAGACAGATATACTCATTATTTTTGTGATCACAATCAATAATATGAGTACATCTATCGCCTCAGAAAGAAACAAGGTTTCTCTTGTTTGGAGATGAAGACATTTTCAAATTATACCCATTTTTTCTTATTACCTCCGTCTGCTCCTATTCTTCTGCTTTCTGTCATCAGCTACTGCAACTAATCTACAAAAAAAAAATCACATCTTCCACAATTATTTATACACATGATAAAACAACTAAAACAGCCAAAACCAAGCAATATACATTAAAGACAAGAATTAACTACTTACTCTTCTATGATGTAAAAGAGAAAATGGCAAAAATAAGTATTATTAGTCCATAAATTACAATTTCAAAATTTCTCGTTGTCTATTTGATCTTTTCTTTGACACAAAAGAAGGACTGTCTGGCTGTTAACTGTAAAGTATCCCTACATTTTAGCCTGTCGACTATGTTGTCTGAGTATTAATTCCACACACACAATAGAGCCTACTATATTTTATAAATGCATATTCATAAGAATAACTTTATTTCTCTTTTCCACTCTTTTCCTTTTCTTACTCTTTTTTCCTTGCAATTATAAATACATTAGATGTGTCTTGGTTACTCAAGCATTCCCTGATTCCCCCTGAGGTCTTAATGTGGGAGTGCAGCAGAAAGTGGGTGATGAGGTTCAAAAAGTGCCACTAACTAAACAATTTTTACTTGTTAATTTATGCTTAAAAAAATGATGTACCAAAAATATAAATGGGAAGAATGAGTTCTGACCATATTGGATGATCCTACTTCTTCAGTTTCATGCTAAATTTTATGTGGTTACTAGTGCAGCACGCTTATTTTGCTAGAGAATAAAGAAGTTCAGTGCAATTATATTAATTTTATACGTATTATTTCAAACTTTTTTACATATATTTCTGATTCAGGAAAAATATTTACAGAAGTACAAATTGTTCAGGAAAAGAACAGCCCAACTCTGAATTATGGACACACAAGGTCACAAAACTACAACAATTTTTAGTTCTTAATCTGTGAAATCCAAACCACATGAAGGTACTTTTGCTAATGTCGTGCTAATCCTCAATCCTATTTTGCAACGTACATGCTTCTTGTGTATGTTTTATAACTCAGAACTTCTTTTCAGGACACAAATAGGCTCTTAGACAAATTGTCAACATCTAAGATCAATAAAATTATGTGTGTGAAAGTTCCAGTTATATTTGGTTTTAAATACAAATGATCTACAGTTATGCAATATGATATTTAAAGTCAAATCAGAATGTGTTGGCACGCAGAAGCACATACTCACAGACACATATACACAGACTTTGACTCTAATTTGCATCTAAGATACTTCCTGTTATGTAGGACTAAATGGATTTTGGACTGGGAAGGTGAGCTTCAAATCTTCTTACTGGGCCCATAGTTGACACACATACATGAAATAAAGATGTATTTCATCAGCATCTTTAACAAAACATAGTAGCTGCATCTGGTCTACTACTAAAACAGAACACATTCATAATCCAATACAGCCAGACTGGCCTTGCAGTAAAGCTACTCTGTGAGACAACATTGAACTAAAATCTAGAAACTGCTTGTGAAAGACAAAGACTGGACTTCAAGGTATGAAAAATAAATGTCATCACTACCTGGACAATTTAGCATGGACACTGTGGGTAAATTCAACCCAAATAGCAACTGCCTTCCTGAAAGTTTAACCTGCTATGCAAATATGTACTCCTCACCTGTCAAAAAGCATTTTTAATGAACTGCTGGTCTTTTCATGATTTTCCTATTAATTCTTCTTAGTGGGTTTCTCAGCTGATGATGTACTTCTGGAAGATGATACTCCAGTGGCCAGGCCAGCAGTCAAAGTATAAATGAAGTGTGCAAAGCCTACATGGGAAATACATGTTCAGCAAAGAAGAAAAGCAAACTCATTTACTAAGTGATAATAAAAAACAAAGTTAGTGACATCCATTTTCACAATATTACATAGTTGCTATCACTGATAATGCATCTGTTGCTGAAACACATCCAAATCACTAATGCATTTCTTTTAAAAGTACACCATGGTGATCTGTTTACCATCACTGACAGTGGGCTCATTTTGGATCTCACCCCTATTTCTTTCACTTAAATAAATGGCTCTTGTGCTTTGATACCTGCTGTTCATTGCTACTGGCTGCTGCTTTGCAGGC
Source organism: Apaloderma vittatum (assembly GCF_000703405.1). NCBI lineage: Eukaryota > Metazoa > Chordata > Aves > Trogoniformes > Trogonidae > Apaloderma > Apaloderma vittatum. The sequence continues at coordinate 69,883 of NW_009695932.1, read as the reverse complement.
TTAGAACTGATAACAAGTGATTCATCAGTCTAGTCATTCAGACTTTGTGACTCCAGTGAGAGGGGCTGAGCCAGGATGGCTTTGTCTCGTTGCCAGATTTCCCATACAAGGCTAATCCAATGCGAAGGAGCTCAGATTTTGTATGTGGTACTTGCTTCTTATCATATTCCTGTGACTTCATGCATTTAAATAAATCATTCATATTTAGTGCCAGAAATGCACTGATAATTCTATTCCTTTCTGATCTGCAAGCTGAGCCATGCCACTTTATGCCAGCTGAGATAGTGCCTCATGCTTTGTAAGTTCCCAAAAATATTTTGTGAAATTTGCTCGCCTTTGATCTACAGAGATTATACTCGACTCTAACAGCCTCCCTGCCTACCTTCTGAATTGTCAAGACTATACAACTGCAATATGTACTTAACATTAATATATGTTTTAATGTGAGTTTACAGTATGCTAACATCCAAATGTGCTCTTTAAGTTGATGGCTGCAAACTTTGATCAATCAATCAAAAATAAATTGAAGACCCAGTGAATCGTTCCTTGTTTTTGTTCTGTAAACCAAAAAACACAACCAACCATGATAGGTACCACATAAATGTAAAAAGTACCAAGAGCTTTGGGAAAAATGGATGGCTATATAGACCTTTGAAGTTAGCTACTGAATCAAATTGTGGACTATAGTAATCTTAATTTTCTTTGGAAAAAAAGGAAGATTATAAAACATCAGGAATATTGGAAATCTCTTTTTATTTCCTGCAGCAAAAAATATAAGATTTTTAGAGTTTCTAAATTAATAAAACAATAAAGCTATGAAATAGAGGGCTTTTTATTTTGTTTTGATTTCGTTTGTTTTTTTCTTAGTGAAAGAAAACAAAACAAGTGGGTTTGTTTTAAATGCACTGCAGTAGTCCTGGAGTATAATTAAATGTCATCAATAGCCAGGTAAAATGAAACACAGTTAATATTTATTTAAAAATAATCAAACCCAACCAACCTGTTCAGTTTTTTTCTCCGCTTCAATCTAGAGGACATGAGAACCAAGAGTTTTCTCTTCTGGAACGAGGATATGTAACATGAATCAATTTACACTTTGTTTTATGTCTATTTATGTAGACTGACACATATTTATATATAATTTAAGTAAGCCTTTTATTGTGTTTTTACAATGAATATCAATCTTAGCATTACTTTACTGTTATTATGAATTAAAAAGCAACAGGTAGTCAGTGTGAAAATTTAAAGCAAGTCGAAATGATCTTTACTTTTAAGTATATACTTTTAACATCCACTTTGGCACATTATATAAATATTAAAGATCCATGTCAGATTATAAGATATATATTAAAAGTACACTAACGAATAAACAAAATATTACATTAAGATCTGTCCCACCATTACTAGATTGAAACCATCTAAAAAAAGAAATAATATTTCAGCATGTAGTGTAAGAAATAATTTTGCTCAGGGGCTTGTTTTTTGGACTTGCAAATGAAAAATTAAAAAAAAAATACATTCTGTGGCTAACGATTATTTATCCAAATGTCCCAATTCTAGAATAGAGACCACAGGTAAACCATCACCTCTCAGAATCTCATCTTCAAGCAAAATGCTTTGTTTCCCTCAGGCAAGTCTGTCTCAGGTATCGGCTTCAGCCAGAAACAAGTCTCCCATTACTCTCGTCACATTTAATAGACAATAAAAGCTTAAAATTACATTGTGTTTGGAACTGAAAATGTCTTAGTACTTGTGAAAAATTGTAGAAGCTGCCCATACAGTCTTGTCATGTGTTGATGTTGTGCCCCAGCCAAATCCAATTATGACCAAAGTAAGCATGAAAACTTGTATCAGTGAGACTGTCTGTTCACATGTATACAGCCACTAGTCCTTTCTCCTTACTCTCTTAGCTGTCAGATATCCTCAGAAATTATGCAAATCCTGGTTAAGCTGATGGTCGAATCACTGATAAGAAACAGCACAGTGTTTACTATCTATATGCAAAAGCCATGGCACTTATTTCAGTGTTCATCTGGCTTCCTATCACACCAAGAGCAAATCTTGCCAACAAGTCCATGCACAAAATTGGAACCTACAACTAAATAATCAACAGCGCCATTCCCCAAATTCTCCTCTTCATCGCTTTACCCAAGCTTCTTCAATAGCCTCAAGTTTGTGGCAATAAATCCATAAAACAACTCAGAAGATCACAATTTTGACTGTCTACATTACAAAGCTGACTAGTGCAACAGAACTAGGAGTGTCAGGGAAAAAACTGGTGCTGAGGACCTAAAATTGATACTTCACAGATATGGGGGGAGGTGGGGGGGAGGATGAAGAAGAGTGAGGAGGGTACTTTAGGCTAGCTCCAGAATGCCTGCAGGGAAGGAACACTCACCGGCAGTTGGAGATCATCACTCTGGAAGGGCCTCTTTTTCTTTGGATTTGCACAGAAAGTGAGCACAGATCAACTCCCAGATGGTTCCGTGATGCAAAATAAAGCCCAGTAAGTTGGGGCATCCAGGAAATGGACTTAAACAGGACACTCCCTGGCAAAGCTGTACTGCTGATGTAGATCCACCCCTAGGAATAGTGTGCCAAACCACTCAGCAACTCGAAGCCAGAGGCAAGTCCAAGGGACATCAAAACTCTTCAGGCTGGCAACATCTGGAAGAGGTTCACTACTGGCCCAGAAATTGAGTAAACACACAAACTCTGTCTTAGGATCAACCTAATGAGTCCACCAGAGAGATGCAGTAGTTCAGGACAGAATTATACTAACAATTAGACTGAAGCTTCTTTCTGACTGACTGCATGAGATATGTAGCTGTCAGTATTCGTCCATGTTGAGGCACACAATATCAACCACTGCAAAATGATAACTCAATATATATGTG
>NW_009695932.1:0-66955 GCF_000703405.1 Apaloderma vittatum | reverse complement strand
TCCCTACACAGTAACTCAGAGGTCTTTACTATTTTGTGTTCTTTATTTGAAATTATTATTCCTTAGCGTTGATAAGATGGATAGCATGCCATCTAGATATGACTAAGGTTTTAAAAAATGAAATTTGAAATTTCAGGATGATAACAGCATTGCCCAGGCAATCACTTACCTATATTTAAATCTACTCCAAAGGCTTTAGATATCAGACACTTTTAATTTCTCCAAAATTAAAAAGAGAGTTATCTGTCTGGCCATCTTCTCCAAATTTTAAACAGAATATTCATGATTTCACATACTGAGGATTCCCAAAAAGAGGATACACTGTACTGTTTCTTTAGCAATAGGAGATCAAAAGCTATGAAGATTGTTTCTTGGGATCCAAAAGGTCTTTCTGGTAGTGACAGGAACTATCCTCAATGTCTACTGGTTCATCTCTTCTTGACTACGTGGTGCTTGTTCTTCATCTACCTTAGTTTCTCAGGCCCACACGTACGTTAGAACCGAAAATCCTCAGAAAAATAATCTACCTTTCTTACCTCCGCACACTAAGTTGAAGATCTATATGAACGCGGTATTTCAATAGAGGTAAGGAAGTCAGTAATTCTTGGCCCATAATTAAATTGGAACAAGATCGAATAACAAAGACAAAAAAGGAAATAATTAGAAGGAGTCAAAGCAGAGACATCACGAACTGTTACACTAAGGAGGAACTCCCACGGGAGGCAGCCGCTGCCTCTGGAGGCCCTAGATGCATTTCTGCAGATGGGACAGGAGATGATCGTGGTAAAATCAGAGATGAGACATTAACACAGCTCCAAAAGTACAACATAAAATCCCTCTATAAACTAGCATTTATACCAGTATCCAAAATGGTCAAAAGCAAAGAAAGATAAATGTTGACCTTTATGAGAGTTCCTCTGCTGACTTTCATCACCATTTTACAGAAAACGTATTTTGGCATGTTTGAGAAGATTACTAATATCAACTAAGCTAATCACACCAAGAAAGAAATGCCAATGCTGCTATAAAAATATTAGTCATGATTAATTCGCTAATGCCTCAGGCAAGTGGGATAAATCATCAATTGTATTTCAACTAGAAGCACCACAAAGAGCTGAAAATTTGGAATGAAGTCTCCTGACATTTTCTTATTTGGTTATTTTATCAGTTAACAAAACAAAAAGAAAAAACAGACTTGTTGGAAAAGCCTCGCTTCTGCTGCAGATTTGTTACAGAGTACTGCATCATTTGGAGTTATATTATCTCTATGGACAGAACTTATCAAAGTAATTTTGCCCTTTAAGAGCCTAAGTCATAGTAACTCAGCAGAATTTGGAATTTTCCATACCACAACAGAGTATCTAGGTCTAAATGACCTAAAAGGTAAAATGATCTTTAAAATAATCTTATTTTTTTAAAATAGAATAAATATTATAGCTGTAAAAATATATTTTACCTGAAAGCAGCTCCCTCCACATGAGATTGCTTTAGGCTTCACAACACATTTTGCCAGACACACGGGTTTCACTGTGTACATGAGACAACAATATTGGCACCAGCGATTGCACAGATTTACTTCTGTTTATTCTGGATCTGTAGCTGCAATAATTGTAATGCCAATGATACAACTGTGGTTTTTGTGTTGCTTCTGAAAAAGTCTGTCAGATTTATTCCTGTTTTTAATGCCATTTGACTAAGGAGTAGTTTGAAGCCACTGAAAGCATTAATGCATAACACCCATGAAAATCAGATTCTGGGAGAAAAACACCAGTTATTTTCTAAAAAAAATAAAGCAAATTTACAATAAGCACTCAGACACCTGTGTTATTAACTGGATTTGATTCATTATGTTCTGACCTCCCCAGATGTAAAAAAAGATTACAAGATTATCTCCTGCTTCAGTGATTCGTTATGGGCCAAAACAACTGAGGGTCAGGAACATAAGAAACATAATGCTTATTGACATCAGCAGAGGCCACATGATGGAGGCCTTGATTAGTATTATCTAACTTTGAATGGAGGTAACGAAGTTAATCAGTGAGTCATCCTAATCTCATATAATCGGAGGAAAGAAGAAATAATCCTCCCCCAGTGAGATGGAATGAAAATCAAGTAAATGAGCCTGTGAAGGCACCCAGCTCTTTGAACCAGCTCTGGAAGATTCCTGAGGAAACTTTCAGCCTTACCTTGACGTTTCAGGCTGAGTGAAATTAATTCTGGCCTAAGATCACAGCTGAAACTTTTTCTGACGTTTCCTCATGGACATCTATATATTAGATGAAAGAACTTTTCCAGATGTTTCCAAACCATTTCTAGCTCATTTCATAGCCAGCCAACACCACCAAACTATCACCTCACCCTTAGAAGAATATTAATTTCGGTGTTCCTTATTCACTTGCTCTTTAACATGCAAGATACATGAGAAAACAGAGTGACTTGCTTTTATAGACAAGAGTCAAGAAAATTCTGGAATTCTGGCTGACCTAAAAGGATGCATCTGACAACCATGAAAATTTTAAGCCCAAATACACTCTTAGTATTCTGTCCATTCCTGGCCTTGCTCATTTAATTCAAGTGAAGAATGGCACTATACACATTTTTCTCAAGTTTTCTCAAAAAAAAAAAAAAAAGTCTGGTTATCTTTAAAAAACCCCAACAAACATTAAAATGGAAGTGCTCTGGCAGTGTCCAGTGTTTCAAGCCACAGGTGTCAACTTGCCTTTCTTCTTCTATAGTTGTGGAGTTTTTTTCAGATATAATAAACTATCTATATTATGATGTCATCTTTCAAAGTTAAACATTGTAATGTACTGCAGAATGCTACATGTCATTTGTGTAATGCAGAAATAATAAAAAATTACAAGGCAAAGATTAATAAATTTGCGGTCCTCATTGCTTGGGGAATACTTAGAAATCACTTAAGAAAACAGAGAAATTACCATGATTACAGTTTGTAAAAATATATACTCTTGTTTGTTCTGCTTTCCAAAAGAATGGTGAAACTGAAGGGATTGCAGCTCATGTAGCCCCTGCATTAGAAATAAGTTTCTTCAAGAGGAAAACTTAGAGCTTATCAAACCAAAGCCAGGAATTGTCTTGCAAAATGAACACAGGAAATCTCATTTGAAAAGCCAACTACTGTTGCAGTTTTACAGGAAAACGGGGCAGTTTGCTCATATTATACATTCTTGACATATGAAGTTCACAACAGCTGACACTTCTAGACCATTATAAAGCTATACATTTGTACGTTCTACAGGGAGAGTTCTGAAAGAGCTGTAACATCAGACAAGAAATATTTAGGCCATTTTGATATCTATAAAAGGGCAAACTATTTTACACAATGTTCTACTGCCAACTGATATTTTAAAGACAGACAGTCTGTTAAGTTTCAGCAAAAGTGTATTTTAATGATACACGTTTAATGTAACAATGATACATCCTCAATTCTCTTTATGCAATGCATTACTTTGCGAGCATAATACGTGAGAACAAGCCCTCATTTGAGCAAAAGTGAACTTCTGTAAGGGGAGAATACATTTGCACATCCAACTATGTACTGTGTGTCTGATTTTAAGCATGTGACTTAGTGGAACTGATATCCTTGAAGACAGACATCAGCTGAAATATCATTCGGGACCAGAGATCAGAACCTAAGGGTGGGTGATGACATCACCCTGACTAGCAGAACCCTGCTTCATAAAGTACAGACACGTAACAGCTATACTGCAAGTTATAATTCATCATCAACTGGTTTGCTCAAACGGTGTATCATGAATTCTTCTGATACTTTTTTATCAATTACAACTGGTACTACACCAGCTAATAGTGTGTTAGTCAAATGTATGCATACACATTCTTCCTTTCTCACTGCCTGTAGAACAAAAGACCCCTATTCATCAACATTTACAGGAATATCACGTGAATGTGAGCAATACTACAAGCTGTTACTAGGTGCTAAAAGCAAAATCAGTCAAGAACGAATTGTGTCAGAGTAAGTGCCAGAGAAACCAGGGAAAACAAAAGGAACGCAAATTATGAATGAGTTTTCACAGATCAATAAAGGACCAAGAAAGGAAGCTTTGCTGATGGCTGGGAAAGGAATTTAAGGGGTCAGTAGGCTGCTTTAAGAATAAAAAGTGGAAATAGTACTTATCAAAACTGTACCAAATAGAATTCAGAACGTGTCATCTGAAGTATATTTCCTGAGTAAAACAAACAGCTGCTGCTCTAGTGAGAACTTTATGATATATCCAGTGCCTCTTCATTCCACAGCAATAAATAGCTAGCCTAGTTTATTCCTGAATCCTACTAAAACCACTCAAGAACTGGAGAATCTTGTTTTGTAAAGACTAACTTATCTGACTTGAATAGTATTTAGACCACAATGCTTGCACTTCCTATGTAGCCAACATTCAGAATCAAGCTATCCCTGGTTCTGTAGAGGATGTGGCACCTTCACACTTCATATGTTTTAAATACATCTCTATTGCAAGGAAGGGTTGATGAAACTGGGGATAAAACCACATTAATTTATTTAAAGGAATGAGCCTCACAGTAACTGGCTTCTTGCACGACTGCTTTTTCTTGTGTCTCTAATTTTAAGTCTTTATTGCACACTGTGCCCTGCATCTGGGCCTCAGCAGGTTCAGAGGTACAAGATAAATACAACTGGTATTTGACCTGAATAAACTCTACAGGAACCTAACCCCAAACAAACACAAGCTCACACATAAAAATCAAATCCAACTAGAGTAATTTAAACCTGCATTAAAACAATAGTAATAAAATTCCCTTGCTTGGCAGTTTTGTTCGTGATTATATTGAGGGTAGAATTTTTTCCAAAATATTCCACCTTTAGGAATTTTCCCTTTTCAAGTATTTTATAAATTCATTATATTTATTTCAAGTTATAACACAGTATAATGTAACTTAGGGGGCTGGTTAGCTCAGTCAGTTGAGCGAGGCGCTAACAACGCCAAGGTCACGGGTTCGATTCCCGTTTGGTCCCCATGTGTTGCCTGATCTAGCTGACAGGTGACGTCCCTGGCGACAGGGGGGCTGGATTAAAACGATCTCTAAAGTCCCTTCCAGTCTAGGCCATTCTACGATTCTATTAACTTCTGAGGTGTTTTCTTGAGTTAAGAGTTTGACTGCATGCACGCAAAAAATAAACTTCCACTTGAACAGGATTACTGGGTGCATTAAAATTTGTCAAGCATTGGAGCAGCTAATGAATAGTCCTGAACTATTATAGAGACAAATGTAACACAACAATTTTGTCTTTTTGAAGTTTGCTGTGAGGAATAAAAGGAAAGAAGGAGAAAGAACAATAAACCAATAAAAATTGTAACTTTCTTATAAAATTATTAAACTTCTAATAAAATTAATTCTGAAGTTTATATGCCGGCTTATATACAATGCTGATGAATTTAAATAGGTAAACATTGAAAAATGTTTAACAAATTGAAAGATCCACATTGCTAAATCTTCAACATTTTTTAGCTTACATTTACATAACTACCCAGAATGTGTCAAATCTTAATGGAATAATTAAACTTATTAAACTGTTTAAATATCTTTGTAAGATAAATAACACAAGTCACTCTTTAAGTATCACAATGAAAAAAGCACATTTCCAGAAATTTAATTTATTGACTTCTATCAGTTACTACTTCTCCCTTATCTCATCTACATCATGTCTCATTTTCATTCATCAATGCTACAATCATTCTTTGGTTGGGCTCCATGATCTTAATGGTCTTTTCCAATATACATGGTTCTGTTCTAATCAGAGCATATGTAGCCTCATATGGTCTGATTTAAAATTTCTCTGAGATGCTGAAACCGTTGCCATCTAGGATATTTGCAGTGATGAGAAAAAACCTGCATATACAAGGTAAAATACACAGTGGAATAGCATCATTAAAAATAATCCTAAGTTTATGAATGTCTTCACACTCTCCATCTGATTTGTAAAATCACTATTATTTATGCTAGATCTCCTTAAACATATTTATGCTATCCACTGGAGTTTCAACTGTTACCCTTTGTACTGAAAAGGAGCACCAAAAAAACACCCCAGAGATAAACACTATTTCTTAGGAATGATTTACTGTGGCGTTTTTTTCTTGAACTTGAGTGGTTGAAAGACAAGAAAGTTTCAACAACTAGAAAAAGGGAGAGATACTTCATTCTAGTTTACAGAGTCCATCACATTCCTGGGAAATAAGTATGAGAGGGACAAAGTCAGTCTTGATTTTAAGGAGTATCATTAAACATTCTTAGCGTGTGAAGGTAAATTATTCCTATTCAATGAATGGGAAAAGTTAGGCCAAGATTAATTAAATTAAGAGACCATTTTAAATGCACCAATTCTTATGAGAAGTTCATGGAAAAAGTGAAGCTTTTTCCACACAGAAGAGTCTGATTAAGAAGATAAATTCCTTTCTACAGTGCTGCACACTTGCAAAAAACAATACTGTGTTTTCTAAACAGTTAATCAACCTTATCTAAGTTTAACAAATACTTCTGAAATCAGACTTACAAATGTAAAGCAAAAGCCTAATCCTGCAAGTATTTCCATGCAAGAGTTATTTATTCAGATAGGCAGTCTCAAAACAAACGGAGTACATCTGTAAAGTCATCCATGTGCGTAACTGCTTATTAGATCAGATACTATGCAAAAGCGAGCAGGTATCTGCATGCTATCTGAAATTATCCCAGATAATATTATTTCCAGCTGAGATCAGTGAATTTCTACTTGACTCACTGATGCTTTTAGAAGCTGTCACTCTCATGACTGCAACGGATTCCAAATCCAAAAAGAGTAAGAGCCTGTCATTTGCATGGCAAGGGAGTAGCGCTCCACCAGAGCACTACAAGCACATATAATGGCCATCATCATCATAAAACTGAAAGCACAAGATGAGCATTAGCAAAAGCAACAATACTAGACGGACCTGTTGCTTGGAAAGGAAGATGTCAGGCAGACAGATTAACGAACACCGCAAGTAAAGTCAAATGGCAGGTCCAATAGAGAGTATACACCTGCCCTATTTTATAAATAACAGCATTGCAACTGTAAGGGTTGCTTCTTTAACATAAAGTAGTATTTATTACTATTTCATGTTCCACCCCTTTGTTAGTTTTGTTAGTTAGTAAACTCAATAGGATAAAAAATCACACGTGGGGACAGCATGTTTCCAAAAATCCTACTCCTCTTCCCAGAGAATGCACCAGCATTTTTTTTTTAATTCTGTGCAACCATGTTCCTCCAAGCTAATAACAGAACTATTGCAGATTGAATTTTAATTTGGATACCTCAAATGTAGCAACAAAAATATTCTACATCGAGACAGGAATTTTAAATGTCTTCCAACTCTCAGGGAGCAGCAGCGGCTTAGAGCACTGTGTTCCCTCCCTTAGGCTCTTCTTAAAATCCTAACCTGCACCCTTATCTGTAGGTCAAATTTATTCTGTGCACAGAATAAACTGATATAATTGCTGCAATTTAAAGAGAAGGATGCCTCTTTTTCTTTCCAGACACAGTGCTGTTAAGCTGGAACATATGATTAGTAATACAGTGATTTACAGTCCTGGTAAACGTGATAAGAGGTTATGCCTTGCTTCTAGCATTGTATTAATGAAAAGTAAGTGTGTCAAATACACACTGATATAATTTGTAATAATGGTAAACAATTTTTGTATGGAATGATGTTTCAGTGAAATATACTGTTTCAACAGACTAAAAACTTCTCACGGAGAAACATTGTCCTCCAAATACACTAGCAGCTTCTGTCCATTGTCTTCTCTCAGGGTACTTAAAATTATATAGCTACATAATCTAGGTCAAAAAACCTCTATTTCTGCTGCAAACCCTGAAGTGAACCTTCCTAAAAAAAAAGTTTAATTCTCAGCTTTTTAATTTTTTATATGTGTATATAATTTTGCATGCAATTATAATAAAAATTAAAATTATAAAATGAAAACTAAAAAAAATAATATTAATTGACTCTTAAATTGTTTTTAGTATTTTCATTTTCAAAAAACGTTGGAAAGCTTTGTTCCTGTCCAAATTATAAGTAATTTCTACTTCAGTATTTGCTACAGAATGAGAAATAAATACCACCTATAGGTAAAAAGTAATTCTACATAACTCTCGGTTCTTACCCCACATGAAAGAAGGAAAAAGAAGCCCCTTGACTTTGAAATAACATTTATCGGTCTTCTGCATAAATGAACACATTTTATAAAGTTTAAAGAAACTGCTCAGAAAAACATCTTAGGCTGTACTGATTCACCAATGAATAAAAACAGAACAGACTATGCTATCTCAAAGCCACATTTCCATTTTTAGGGCCTCTCCAAATACTAATGACTTTGACTGAGGATTCCAACTAGCATGGAGCATCTACCTGTTCCTGAACGCTCAGTGACCTGTTCCAACACAATGTAGGGTGGAGACAAAAGGAAAAGACAAATAAGATCATAGAATCACAGAGTGGCCTAAACTGGAAGGGACCTTAGAAATCATTTTAATCCAACCTCCCTGCCGCCAGGGACGTCACCTCTCAACTAGATCAGGCAACACATGGGGACTGAACAGGAATCGAATCCGCAACCTTAGCGTTGCTAGTGCCACACTCAGCTGACTGAGCTAACCGGCCCCCCAATGCTTGTTTTTACATGCCTAAGATATTTATAATGATTATATTATTATATTAGGCCTGATATTTATAATAATTATACTGGAAAATGCTTTGTAAGTTTTAAATGGCCTTTAGCATTCTCAAAGTGCTGTAAATTGGCTTTAAGCGTAAAAGAATGAATCAAACCAACACCTTTATCTATACAAATAACTTACTTCATTCTCAGACTCATTTAAAACTTAAGTCCTTGACCTCTTTTTCTCTGGAACTCTAAGGCTGGCATGATGGACAAAGTCCCTGGCACTCCAGACAGAGTTGGGTGGACTATAGAGGACTTGAAATCAGACCAGGAGCATTTTCCAGCCTTGCAGTGTTTGTGTGAAAGAAGGGCAACCACTGCTGTTACTGCTATTTTGTTAGAAGCAGTGGATTCCTGGAGTTAGTCCCCAATCACACAATGAAAACACAGGCTCAGGAACCTGCCTGCAAAGGCTGTAAGTTGTATATTTTCCAAATAACAGCTAGAAACATATTTTTGTTGTATGCTGGCTGCATGAGTCCTGTGATGCTTTCAACGTTGAGCAAGAAAGTTGTTCTACAGAGTTCTGACCATGCGGCCTGTTATAAATAGTGGGAGCAACATTCAGCTAAACACATCCAAAATGTGTCGAAACAAGGAAAAATATACAGACAGCCTGGTTATCCACTGAAGATTACCAGATTAAATCAGAGCAATAAGTATCAAATTCTTGCTTGCAACACCTTGTTAACTTGTTAACACAGATAATATTTAGTAATAATTATGTGGTGATTTCTTTTTTTTACACCTTGAACAAGCAAACCATTCTGTTTCAAATGTATTACTAGCCTTGCCTAATGTAACAAATCTTGGACAAGCCACAAAAATCCAAAATCATGTTGAATACAATCAAAACAAAGTTACTCTGCTTACAGTAATTTAACCCTCAAGCTAGAAGTTGTTTTCTATTTTTCCATTCAAATTAGCCCTGAAAGAATTCCAGGCATACGTTACTGCTTGAGTATCAAGTCATATGGGGAAAATATCAGAAGAAAGTAAAATCTGCTAAAGAAGAACCTAAAACTGTTAATCTTTCTCTAGTTAAACTTGTTTGGTTGAAAAACAAGGAGACGAGCAATAATCTTTAAAAAATACCCTAGTTTTTTCATATAAGCAGATGGATGAGAAATAAAGAACTCCAAAGCAAAACATCAGAGGTACAAGAAAAAAGGATAGTTTTTATAGTGAAACTTGATTTATTTAGTGTTGATATTTTTTAATACCATAGCTAATTCACAGACTAAATTTTCTAGAAACTGAAGAGTCCACAGCATATTTTCTCTTTCCTTTGATTTTAGCAGATATCTTCTCCGGTATAGGTATTAAATGAATAATATTAAAGGTGAGAGTACTGTAAAGGATCATGCCATGGGAAATTTCAGGAGTCATGCTGGGTTATTTTCCCAGACAATAAATATATCTTTTTAATTGGTCTTTAACATCCTATTCTTTCACTTCTTGGAATATGATCTTAATTGACTTACTGTTTGTGTCTCTGAATGTAGTTTTACAGCTCCTATTTAGGCAATCCACAATTCAACAAGAAGCTTTCTTCTATGGTTTAACATTGTTGAACAAACAGAAGCTTCCACTGCTTTAGCTGGATGCTCTAATAACTCATTAGTAGTACACTTCAATGTTATCACCGTGTTGCAGTATTTAAAAGTCTCTTTTGTGTATGTTCTTTCTCCTTCACCTTATTCATTTGAAACTGTAAGGCATATTTTAGACAAACACCTGCTAGTAAAGGTATAGCAGAACTTTCATTTGTGAGAAGAAATTAACTTTTACAGACTTTTTGCTGTAACTGCTACAATCAATCACTTCTTTTTATTAAACAAATCATAATATGTTAAGAAGAAGGTGTTTTGTTTTTCTGAAAGATCAGTTGGTGGGGAAAAGGAAAAGCAGGAGAAAAACTGTATGTCTGGGATGTGACGAAACTGATGACGGGTAGTGGTGGAGCTGAAAGCATGGGGAAGTGCAAAGGAAGAGAACTGTATCACTAGTGTCTCCTACCATACTGCAAGGGAGTGTGCAGTCTGAATCTTCCATGCAATGAACAATCAGGTCTTGAGCAATGGCCATTACTGGATATTTAGAGGATGCAGGATAATTACAGTCTTCTCAGAAGAGCAACTACAGAATACAATTATATTTTCAACTAAATACTTATAAGTGGTATATCTATTTCAAGCTACTTTGTAACTGTACTAAGAACAATAAATCGAGACACACAGGTAAAAAAAAAAACGGAAAGGGAAAGAATGTTGTTGTAAACAGGGTGAGCTGATGTTTGGGAAGCTACTGAAGGCAAAGATAAATCATCATATTCTTCACTCCATAATAATGTAAACACAAGAAGAGTCAAGTGTATACAGGGAACTAAACCACTGCTCATTTTTTCAAGGACGTGTAACAAATACTCAAGTGAAAACATTAAGCATGTACTAGAGATAGCAATCTGTCATTTTTATCTGATCATTTGTTACACAGACCTACACAAATATTCTCATGCAGTTATGAATCATCTATTATATATAACACAATTACAATTTTTCTTCTGTTACCACATGAACTATGAAAAATAAAAGGTATGTTAGTAGACACAATGTTGTGGGATTTGGGTTTTTTTGGTCTGTTTTTCTTAAAAAAAAAAAGCATTCTCATCACTCTAAACCTCTATGGGTACTTTTTTTTCAGTCCATGTAACAACTGATGAAATCAGCAGAATCCAAAAGAAATTCTGGCCCACTATGTCATAACCATACTACAAAGATGCAGTTTCAGATTAAACAGAAGGAGAAAAAAGGGAGGGGGGAAACTAAAAAGAAAAGAATCCTAATTAAGTTTAATTAAGAAATACAAGACATTTTCTGAAAAAAGAGATGTTTCTTTTGACCTTGAAAAGCAAGTTTGATCAATGGCATAATAAAAATATACCATTCAGATAAATAAAAGGGAAGTTATATTGACAGTTATGCTTTTTAATAATTAAATATTCATATGCCTCAAAAAATGGAGAAAAACTGAGTAAAACTGTTACACAGGGAGCATAACAACTGCTAATAAAAGTACAATAATGGATTATATAATGCTAATAATGGTAATATACTGCTAATATAGTGCTAATGATGGTAATATACTTTATTTTTTCTAGACAACAGAATATTTTTAGACTTCTTAAGTAATCAAACACTATGAATTACCATCGCTATTCTAAGGCATCTCTATTCTAATGTTTTGTCACATTTTTATTCATAGAATCATAGGATCATAGAACCATAGAATGGCATGGGCTAGAAGGGACCTTAGAGATCATCTAGTCCAACCTCCCTGTCATGGGCAGGGACGCCACCTCTCGACTAGACCAAGCAACTCATGAGGACCCAAGCAACACATGGGGTATTCCTTCAAATCCTTCCTCAGCTGCATGGTCAATGTATGAAATATGCTTATGTTATGCTCCCCAGTCTTCAAATAAAAAAGGATATTTTTGTTTATTGTTGTGTTGTTGCTCCCTTCCTACTTGTATATCCTTACCACTTTCTCACCATTCCACAGGAGAATTGTAAAATACAAGTCAAACATAAAGAAACACAAAAGTCTTCCAATATATGCAGTATACCAAGAAAGGATACTCCACTCACTATCAGCAAACATTTTTCCTACACTTCAAAAGCCCAACAGTTGTTCAAGAAGTTAGCTTTGCTCACCATTTATGCCTTCAGAGAGCAGTGTGACAGCCATGTGTTCCACATCAGATTTGTTGGTTCTTCCCAAATTAGTATGCTCAGGTACTACATGTAGTTCTGGGGAGACAGTGTAAATAAAATGCAGATTATCCGGCGTTTACCAGCAAATATCAGTCAGTTTGTGAAGGCAGCTCTCAAGGAATATAACCATCTACCACACCATTTCCTCACTGCAGAAGATATTTCAGGCCTTTAATGGTTGGCAACTTCAAAAATAGTCCATGTATTTCCTAAAGAGTTCTGAGAAAGACAGTCATTTTACTGCAGTTTATTTTAAGACTTAAAGGTGACTAAATGCAAGAAGAGTGCCCATGAAGTCATCTGATGAACTACAGAAGGATGCTGCATAAGTTAATTTTCCACATGAGATCTCAGAAGATATTTGCCATCATGTAAACATGTTTAAAACAATCTATTTTTTTGGATCCAAGGAGCAAGCCATGAGGATCTGGTTTCTTCCAGAACTATTTTTATGTAGGACATGTCTTTTCTACACAGCTGTAAAGACTACAAGATATTAACTGGATGTTGTTCTTGGACGTCATGGTATTATTAAGAGATCTTCTATCCAAAAAACATCCTCAGTAACTTTAACAATTAGAATTATGGCTTGGCTACATAATCATCTACTCATACCATTGTCACTGCTCTTTTGTTTTTTCATTAGGATGGTATATTTATCATGCTGTCCTTTGCAAACTGTATCCTTTTCTGTCGTTTAATCTCGCATTTATGAAGTGTTGCTGGTTCTGATTAAAGAGATCTAGCAAAGCTACACTGGACTGCTGAGATTTTGTCAGTATAATAGTCTCGTACTTGTTCTCCTCTCCTTAAGATCTAGTAGGCCTAGGACAAGTAGGTTTTATTATTACCACTGATAGTCCACTGACCGTTTTGAAATTCTTCCACAAATTTGAATGTTTTGCAAAGAGGGCAACATGGTCATTAGACGCATTGGAGCTTTTCATGAAGGTTCTAGCATAACAAAAACTATTGATCTAAGATGTTTGGCAATTTAATCATCCATACAGCATAAATAACAAATAACTCACCTGAGATTCACTACTTAGCTCTTTTCCTGAGTTTATTAGCCTTTGAATCAGACTGAACATGCTGTGTTTTTCATTACAGTTTTGCAACTCAACCTTTAAAAAACATCATCCAACTAGTCATATAAAGCTTTGATTCCTAAAGCCAAAAACAACATTAAAATTTTATGGAAAATCTGCTGGGACTTTGAATCATGGAAATGGCATTTCCCACCGTGTACTAAAGGCAATAAATTGACATATAATTACGTTACCTATGGCTTAAGAATCTCTTAAGTATGGCCGCCTTAAAAGCTTATACTGCTTTTTTCCTTAGGAAGCCTAAAAATTATCCACCCAATTGCCATTAAATATCTGTTTAAGCTCTTTAAAAGAGCAGCTCAACAATTGTTTGAAATACTCATTCTCTACTTAACAGATAAAAAGTCAGAAATAGTAATACAGTCTTCTTTTCACTACCTCTATTAACTGCCCACACTTTTGCATCTCCATGCAAAAGATTCATGGGAAGCAGTGAAGGCCCTGAGACAAAAGGTACGGGAGAAGCTGCACAGCACAATCTCCTTTCTGTACCACCATGTGAAATCCTACACAGGACTCACTGACATAGGACCATGGAAGTTAATGCAGTTGCACTCGTGTACAGCACTGAGACTCTAGCTCAGTATTTGCGTCAGCTGGTTGTAAATACCTTTAATATTAACATTTTCTTTTGCCTAGTGATCTATACTACTAACTAACAATATTTATTTTTTCACTTGGTCTCAAAAAAAAAAGTAATGTTATGCATCTGGAAATAAATGACAAGGAAATAATAACATTTAATTTATCAGAGTATTCTCTAACCTTCTATCTTGCTATCACCTTTTAATATTCCTGAAGGCTGGAACAACTAAAAAAATCTGCCAGGCAGCCAAAGTACTTCAACAAAAAGAGGCCTTCATCACATTAAGAACAACACCACATCGGCCAGACCAGGGCACTAAGTGCCACATCCAGCCTCTCCTTAAACGCCTCCAGGGATGGTGACTCCACCACTTCCCTGGGCAGTATTATTTCAGAGTATTAAAACAAACCTGCAATAACAAGGTGATAAAGCTTGAAGTTCATTGTCAAGAAAAAGTAAGAGCAGTGACTGCTTTTTGCCCATACACATATCCTCATAAGAAACTTAATTTTTGCTTTGAGATGTTTGTGCCAACAAAGATTTTAGAACTGAAATACGATGACAGAGAAGGAAGAGCTGCTTACTCAGAAGCTGCTGAAGTAGTTGTCTTGGATGATTCCGTAGTTTGTCATAGAATTCCCGCCTTCAAACCGCCTAGTGCATGTGTGTGAGGATATCTACAGACACATACCACTCAGTACAAGGACAAACAAAATCAAGACCCTGACCTCCAAAACTTTGTTCCTTTCTCCTTCTAGGGGAAAAAAATAAACAACAAAACTCAGTATACAAATTGCAGGAACTGTTCTAAATGATGGAAGGGCTGATATTCCGCACATGTTTTTGAAGAAATTCCAGATGTATATAATTGGAGATTTATTTATTTATTAATCACCTGTAAGCATCTTAAGTGCAACAAAATTAACGGGGTATGTGGCAAATCTCATCACAACTCGCAAAATGCTATCACATAATGTTTACACCAGAGAAACCACACAGACATATCCAGCATTAACAAGATTATTTTCACATATGTACACAGACTAGAACAAAACTCGGCTGTTTTATAGCTAATAGAAATTCTTTGCCTTCTGCTTTAAAAATAAATTAGAAAATACTCCTAGTATTTTGAAAAATTGCACTTTTATTTTTTTTAGTATTGAATTCTTCTACCATCTTAAAACCTACTTAGACTATGACAGAAAGTTCAATATCTAATATAGTTGAATTAAAGAGAACTTTTATTTCTGCAAATGGAAAGGCTTTATTTCAATCATGCATTGCGAAAGCCTGCGACATCTATAAATTACAAAGGTACTAATAGGACATAACTAATATTAACTTGCCTTAATCCCTAGCATAAGCATACTAAGATTTTGTAGCTAACAATAGCGTGTAAGTATTTTGTAACAATGTGATTGCATAGCCAGGCAAAATTTAGGGGAATATGCAAGGAAAAGGCAGACGGATGCAGTTGCAGTTGTGAGGCGTTCAAGTAACAGAACTTGCCAGACAAAAACAAGATAATCAAAGGGGCGCTAATAGGCCTATTAACATGCTGGAAGAATGACTGGCAAGACAAAAGCAAACCAAACTAATAAGCAGACTTCCCTTTTGGGAAGGACAGGAATAGCATAAAAATATCTGGCAGATGACATAAGAAAGAGGCATGACCATTTCACTTCTGACTTGTCTCATCAAAGAGCTTTTAAGCCCGATCACCCAGACCTCTGCAGCTAAGGACCATCAAGATCTGCAGCCATCTTTATTAAATATATAGCATGATCTCCATGGAATTGTATACTCAAAGCTAATTTAGAATATATATTTTAAAGACTATATTTTTATTGTATGTAGTAAAGATAATCAGTATTATGTAAGAAGTGTCATGAGCAGGAAGTGTGTTGTTCCTGACAGAAGTCACTAAAGTTTAGTTTTAAAGCTTAAAATTGGACTGATTTGTCAGTCTGACAATGCTCCCATCCCAGAGATCTCTAACTCCCAAAGTGATAAATACTTCTATTTAGTTGTAATGTATCATTCAAATCATTGTTACTCAATTTATTCATCATACAAGCATTGCAAAATTATTGGCTCAATTTGAAAAATTTCCCCAAGTGTACCATTAGTAGAGTTACAGATTGTTGGGTTTTTCATCTCCCACTTGGATATACTGACCTGTCTTTTTAGTTTAAACAAAATTAATTCTACATATATTCATGCTTTCTATAGCAAAGTAATCGGTATGAAAGAAGACATGTTGCCCCATCTTTTTTTTCAAGTCTTGTCACTTGTCTGACACCTCCAAAAACTGTTGCATCAGAATACGGTAGAGGTATAACCACAGCTTCTTCTGTAGTAAGCTCGCTGAGTGGTAGGCAGAAAAGTCACAGAAGGTAAAAAGAATCTCTCCCAATAGAAAATACAGAAGTCTGCTTATAAAAACACCGTGCGGAGACAAATGGGTCACTCATCACTTGTGGTGGGGCTGGTCCTTTCTTCCCCTTCCTCTGCATATCAGGTGGACACCTGAGCAGGCCTCTTCTGCTTTCAAGATTGGCAGATTGTGGTAGCTTCCACATATGCTTGGGATGGGGATTCTCTTTCTCATTCATCTTTTGTAATAATTTACATTCAGGTTTTTGATTTGGTAGTTCATTATACTGTCTTCATCATGACTCTGCAAAAATGAAGATGAATTCAACAAAGTGAAAGGCCATCAAAAAAGCAGGCCTGGTTTATGTCTCAAATTGCTTTTCTGCACAAAATTACTTTGTTGCCTTAAATTATTGTTGGCTTAAAACACTTCATGCCTGAGGGCTACTGTTGTCTGAAGTGTTTTCTCATATGATCAAGTTTATATCCTCAATAGAAAAAAACCATTGGACTGAGGAATGTAGTACTTATAACTTAAAGGAATTATTCTCCTTCTTTATGCTCTTCCAAAAATTATTTTCCTCTTAAAGTAATTGTTACTGATTGCATTTATTAAGTAGTCCCCTTACTCAGTATTTCAAAGTGTATGCTTCTACTCATGTCACTGTTTAGCAACTACATCATTCTTGCAATATGATGATATCTATTGGAAAACAATTTCAGCTACATCACAGTCACAAAGAATTTGAAGCCCTTTTCACAAATACTTTATTTGAGGTATAAACTATCAAATTTTCACTGATTTCAACAATACATCTCAAAGCTAGTACTAATATTATATAAAAGCAAGTCTGAAGCTATGTAAACTGTTAAAATGTCACCATTACTTGGACAGCATAAAGCAATATCATGAATTTATTTGTGACAAGCATTGTGCCAGTTGTTCCAGGTTCACAGATGTAGATGAATTAACCAGTTTTACCAATCTCTCTGTTTTCACTTTGCCTCTTACTCATGTTTCAGCATAGCAGTTGTTCTCAACATGTTCTTCAATGCAATTACCTCACAAACAGAAACCACAATTAGAGCCTAAGTTTCCTGCAGGTAACACCGAGCAAAATTAATATATACTGAACTCAGATGAGCTACATACCTTTCTGCAGAATTCAAAGGTTCTTAGAACTCAGCAGGGAGCATGCCAATTATTACAAAAGAAAACTGTGTGTTGCATAAACAGTAAAGTTAAATATATGGCAAATACGAATCTACATCCTTTCGCTAGAGGCTGAGGCTCAGGCAGTATCCTCATGTGACATTAATATTTCTGTCCTTCAAAGATCTTGCCTGTATCTTCAGGCAAAAAAGAGGAAATGAAGATCTAATAGTAACAATTTTATTTTTTTTTAAATGGCAAAACAATTTGTGTTGTCAGGAAAAAATAAGCCTTATTATATATCATAAAGGAGAAAGAAACTCTCCAATTTATCTTAAAGGCAATAACTGTAAGTTGAACTGTTGAAATGTGGTTATTCTTTCACATGCTAATAAACTCAACTGAGAATATTTTATTTTTTTCTGCTCCAGGTCCCTAAGCAGTTGGGTTTTTTTTCAGTATCTGCATATCCTGTTAGCTGTGTTACAATCCTTTACCATATGTTAGATGTTTTAAATGTTCACTACACAAAAAAAGAGCTCCTGCAGTTTGTCAGCCTTTCCAACCAAGATATTAGGGTTTGTTAACAGGCTTTTAATGATATTTTGAATCCCTAAAAGGCTTTCTAAAGAAAACCACAGAATAAAGAAAGAAATGATGTAAGAGAATAAACATAAGTGAAAATGAATATCTAGTAGTAAAGGTATGAAACAACTTCAGTTGCAGTTTTGAAACTACAGTTGCTTCAAACTAAAAAGTTGGATTAGAGTCTCAACTAATACAAGAATATAATTATCACTGAACAGGGTCAATAGACAAGTAGCGCATAACCCATTTTACAACTTATTTACCAGATGTGATCATTCATCCCCTTAGTATAAAAGATGGAGGCTTTACTCTTTAGCTGATATTCTTCTCTGCAAAAGGTGCTCTTGCTCAATACTGAACTATTTTTTCCTTGAAGAAGCACCTTACAGCAGTAAGTAACAATTTGCATTTTATTTTGACACAAAATACACCTACCTATCCCTAAGACTTTTACCTACAATATGAGCAATTAAATAAGGTTTTAACTATGACTCAATTTTACCCATTCATCTTGTAAGAAGTTAGTAAAGGAAAATGTGTCTTTAACACAGAAGTTACTCAAACTTTTCAAAGTACCCTCAAAGGGAAGATATTACATGCAAACATGTGAAGGGGTCACCAGTTGAATCTCCATAAATGTTTTTGTTGTTCTCTCTGACTTACATAAGTCCTTTTACAATACTGGGAAATGTAACACCTCATAGACCAGGCCTAGCAGCTGTGTAATCAACACCCAGAACATGAGTTCAAAGACTGCTTGCTGGTAGTATCACCCTCACTTCAGACATCACTGAGGTCCATAAGAAAGCCAGCAAAGCATTTCTTTATCTTACTAGATTTCAATAGCCACATTTACATTAATCTGCTTGGGGAGCAACAGGCAAAAGCAGGCAGACTATGAAGTTGTCAGATGTTGAGATAAGAGACAGTCTGACTGAGATCCATAGGGGTAGAGTAACTGTCAAAACAAATTTAACTCACAATCTTCCTCAGAAAAGGTCAAGGCAGCTCAAAGTGAAAGATAATATAATTAATTCAACAGTACAAATAGACTGCATCACTGTTCAGTCTTATAGTAAACATGAAATTATATATAAGATCCAGGTGTTACCTGTCCGTAACAGCTGTGCATGTATGCATATATGTGGTGTGTACATGCATTCTGCCTGTGTGTGTGCCTGCTGGGAATACAGTTTCAGCCTCACTACTCACTGAACCTGGAGCATGGAACTGTGTTGCAACTTTGCCTCTGTCGTCTTGTCAGATCCAGGGCGAGATATTTTCTCCTGACTTCTTGAGAACTAGGTGAGTGCAGTTGGTTAACTAGAGTCATAAGCTATTAAATAAATTTGGAATAATTCTCACACCAAAGGAGCATCAAGATTCAGGCAGAATCAGCTGAAGAAACCTACACATTCTTGAGAACACAAAGGGGAAATAAAAGGCAAAATAGTATGAAATATACATCTAACAGCTTCTTCAGTATTGTCTCTTCTCCTTTTATTGTTAACAATTTTTAAAAATATGAAGCTATAGGTCTGTACTGCCTAAGAGAAATATAAAAAAAAGATAAATTATTTCAGAGTGGTCATTAGAATGTTACTGGCCCACGTGAAGGGTTTCTGAAGTACTTATTTGAACATAGCAAATAAAGTGGTTTTAATAAGGCAACCTTTCATTCACAGAAAAAATGAAAAAGAAAAAAATACATCTACATTTTCAGAATGGGCATTTACTTTAGGGGGAAAAAAACAACAAAAAAACCCCGAGAGTGAGCATATGATGTTATTAAAGAAGGAATCAAGATTGCTGCCTATATATTCGTTTTAGCAGCATTTGTTCATCCACTGTGAATCATCCAATAAAATATTAAAAACTAGTCTGGATGGAAAGATGATTCACATCATGTATACTTTCCAAATCTTTATTTAAAAATTCTTTTAAATATTAGTCACAGTGAACATCATCAGGTGACACTTGTAAAAGTTTATGACCTTTCAATTAACAAAAAGGTAATTTTTATAGTTCAGAATAAGCTATTTTATAGGAAAAAAACCACCAAAAATCTGTCCTGTGGAACAAGCAACATAGTAGAGGATAGCACTGACCACCAGCCATCACGTACCCTGCTGAATTTTTCAGTAAAGTCGCAGCACCTCAGAGCCACAGATGTTGGTCTCTATCCAGATGGCTTCAAATATTTCCAAAGATGGGAAGTCCACAATCCTTCTGGGGACTTTGTTACAGTGATTGCACATCCTCATAGTAAAAAAACCCACACATTTCTTACACTTAAAAGGAATTTTCTGTATTTCAGTTTGTGCCCATTGCCCTTTGTCCTTCAGCTGTGCACCACTGAGAAGAGGTCATCTCTATCTTCATCACTCTCCCCCATCATGTATTTAAACAGATAGATAATATCATCCTGACCCTTCTCTTCTGCAGGCTAGACAGTCCCCAGGCTTTGGCTTTCTTGACCTCATCCATACACATTCAGTGTCTATATTATTCCTCCTTTGTGCCCAGATCTTTCCTCCATCTCTTCTATGCTTTCACCTGATGTTTGAGTTTTGTTAGAAGCACCTTGTTCATCCATATATTACCTCCCAACATACTAAATGCAAACAGGAGAGAGAAAACAAAATGAACTTCATGTTATAGGTCATGATAGTTAATGCAGTCACAGAAAACTTGTGTATCAGCCATAGTGCATGAAGATGAATTACATATGAAAAGGAAGATTTGTCTTCTGTTAATTACTTGCTTTTTAAAATGGAATCTGAATCTGATAAATTACTGTTCTTGGCCCAGATTCTTGAGAGTATTTACTCACACAGCTCCACTGAAGACAAGGCAACTACTCTCATTTGTTCTTGCTGAAAATAGAATTCATTAGAATCTTCTTTACTGTATTACTCATAAGTGTGAAAGTCAATGATTTCGTTCCTAATAAGAAACTAAGTTCTCTAGACTTTCTAA
Source organism: Apaloderma vittatum (assembly GCF_000703405.1). Lineage (NCBI taxonomy): Eukaryota > Metazoa > Chordata > Aves > Trogoniformes > Trogonidae > Apaloderma > Apaloderma vittatum. The sequence continues at coordinate 45,658 of NW_009695932.1, read as the reverse complement.
GTTCTTACCTGGTATACTTGGAAGTCTCGGTATCGTGTTTGTTTAGTAGTTACCACCTCAGGAAACTAATTTTCTGAAAGATTCTCTCTTGTTCCAATACAAGCAGGTCATGGACTAGTGAAAACAGGAAATTCACTGCCACTACACCACTGCCTCCACACAATGGATAAATGAAAATAGAAAAGTTTATATGCTACTGTACATGCTTGCTGAACTAAATTATATAATTTCACTGAAATGTTGAACAGATAAAGGCAATCTAATGAACAATCAGCACTTCATATTTCTTACAGTTTCGTTTTTTTAAAAAGAATCCTTACGATAAGGAAACAATAAGGAAAACCACATCTCTTACAACAGGTATAAGAGAATTTTATTGTGTCAACGCAGAGCAGACAAAGGCAAAGGAATTAACCATCCAAGTCTCATAGGTCTTTATATATTTTTAGTCTGGTAAAAGGTCATGTCTTACTGTTATTTGTCACAGTAATAAAATAAAATATGAGGTGTATTTTCTAAATAAAGTTGTTCAGGCAATATTACTGGGTGCTCATGACACAAAGTGTTGACTTCAATTGTTTTGGTTAGACAATGAACAGTCAACTAAAATGTATTTTTACTGAGGTTCAAAAACCGTAAAACCAGATGGAAACTCCCAATAAAAGTTATATACAAGTACTTAAACCAATCTGAAAAGTCTGAGTGACAGACAAGGGAAAAAAGTATTGCCTTGCAAAGATGAACACTGTTAACATAAAGTCCAAGCGACAGACAGATTCTATGAAGACCAAATCTGGAAAAGCCTTCAAATACCAAGAATATGGTGACTGTGGGAGCTCAAGAAGCTCTGAGGGAATCTTTGTAAACATGTAAGGGCTACGCTGGGTTTCAAAGGATGAAGCTTTATTTATTACAGATAGATGATATTTCCTACTGACAAAAATATTGAAGAAGATAACTTCTGAAATAAAGATTTCCAGTTTCTTCAAAATTACTATTTAGTGAAAAAATAAAATTCCAAGAGTGTGCGATAATTACACTATTTCAATATACTTATTAAAAATAAACAACTGATCCAGTCTTAAAATACTAGCTAGAATATTTAGAAATTTTTCACTTTTCTCCTGTTCAATGGGAGAAAGTAAGGTTGTAGAAGATTGGGAAAAGGCAATTATAATGACTACCTTAGAAAAAATAAAAGCATATAGAATTATAGAAAAGGCATCCTGCTTTTAAATTTAGGTAGGCTTATGGGAGAGATATTAAACTACCTATAAATGTAAGGCAAGAAGCAACTAAAACCAAATATAGATGCACTAAAGCTAAAAGGTGTTCATCATTTTGTGTGATAGGGTAAAAGATCTGCTTAAAAAGAATTACTAGAGACTACATATATTGTGATTTTAAATATGGATTTTGACACAACCTCACATGGCATTCTCATATGCAAATTAAGAAAATGTAATATAGATGAAACAATTAAGTTTTACGGCCCGTAGCTCCCTCTCCTAATGTAGGCATTGAGTGTAATTCCTCAAGGGATCTATTTTGAGTCTGGTTATGTGTAGTTTTTGAATTAATGACTTGGCTGGTGAAATAAACACTGTACACATTTAAATTTACAGATGATGGAAAAAATTCTGATGGTCTGCAAGTGTGTTGAAGATCAAGATCAGAATTCATAATTACCTAACACCATTTTTTCCCCCTTACAAGTAGTCCAATAGGAAAGCAAAGTGTATGAGGCAGTAAAGATGAAGCAAGGTACAACACGCAAGTATAAATAATCCTCTACCCAAATACAGGATAAGAATAACAGTTCTTAAGAAATGATCTTTAGGTTTAGAGCAGATCATAAAACTAAATGTCACTCAAGTATGTCATGATGCTACAAGAAAGGTAAACTTCATGCTAAAGTGTATAAACAGAAATCCTGCCTATAAGACTTTCAATTACTCTTTACTTTCCCCAATGCTGGTAAGACACCAGCTGGAATTCAGTGTTCAGTTTTGTGCACTGATTGTTAAAAAGGATTTGAACTGACCAGAGAGAGTTCAGTCAAGATGAACATGAGCTTTGGAAAAGAATTAATTAGGTTTGCTTAGCCAAAAGAAAGAAAGATCAGAGTGACTATTGCTACAGCTTTCAGAGACACAAAAGAAATACGCTGAAGAAATAGTGGCCTCCATGTCTATGATGGATAGAAAGTAATGAACTGAAGCTATAGCAAAGAAGAATCAAGTTAGACATTCAAGTAAAATTTGCAGACATATGCGGCAGATTATTAGTTAATATGGTGGATCTCCATATTTGAAGGTTTTAAAAAATGAACCATGTTCTCTTGAGGTTCCATCTATGAAGGTTGTGAAGTGTCATTTATTGAAAGGAATACTGGAATATCAAGCAGGAAGAATGAGCTGTTTATGGTAACTGGAAGGAAAAATGGGACTTAAAAGCTGTCACGGAGTCTTGAATTTAGGGACTAACAGGAGGACCTTCAGTTACAAGCTAGAAATAAGAGGATTAAGACAATTGTTTGCTTGGTTATCTTACAGGGGTCTTCCATTATAATTTTTTGCTTTGGAAAAAAAAATGCTGTCTTATGATACATATTAAAAATTTTTTTCCAGCAGAGAAAAATTACTACAAACGCTAGTTTGAAAGGCACTTGTGACAGGTTCCTCATCTAGAGAACAATATGTGATATCTCTTGATCATCCTTAATATAAGAATTATTTAATTACCACTTTTACACAAGCATAAAGTGACTATAAAAATAATCAGATTAATGACAAGCTTATTTATCACAAGGCCTGAAAACAGTTGTTCTGTTCAGTGTTTACCAGATGAAGAGTTGAGAGGAATAATAGTTGGGTTAAGGATCATAGAATGGTTTGGGTTTGAAAAGACCTTAAAGTTCATCTAGTTTCAGCCCCTCTGCCGTGTGAAGGGACACCTTCCACTAGACTGGGCAGCTCAAAAAAACCCGGAAGAATTAAAATATTTATCTAGTACTCACTCAGTAGCAAACAGATTAGATCATCAAAAGAACTATGACAAAAGTTTTATAAAGAAGGTTTCATTAAATGGTTTTACTATGACAATAAAAATTTCTCCTGCCAATGGGAGAGGCAATAATCCCCTCTGAATGACTTTTAAATGCAATTTGGTGTGATTCTGACAGCTAATGGTTCAGAATCATAATTTTACTAAAACCACAAGGTATTTTGCAGCCATATATAGGTATATGTAATTCATATCTCTTGTATAAAAGGTCTGCTCCAAGATGCACGTGTATAAACATATAAAGAAGTAGACCCTTTTCACAATAAAGAGCATTTAACATTAATTTTTATACATGTATAGACACACACACTTTCCTGGTTTAAATCCCTGTGACTATTGGCAGTTCTCATATGATTCCCACAGCTTTGACCACAAGCTTGTATATCAAGTAGTGGTGTTAGCCAAGCAGTCTTCCCTTTTTTCCAGCCCTTTTTTCCCTCTCTTTGCTTTTTTGGTCTGTGTTAATACTGTTTGGGTGGTTGCTCATTAATTTAGTACTTATAAATTCCATCAGGTTCCTTCCTCCCTAACTCCTCCTTCACTCACAAGTGCACTTCAAATTCATCTTTGATGCTTATTTAAAAGAATTGCTGTATTTCTTCTAAAATCCCCAATGAAAATGATACAGAAGTAACAAAGATTATTTAGAGAGTTGATTACTGATCTTCAGTGTAATAGCCATGGCTTACAAATTTCTATTCCTTTTCTACTTCTCACAGATGGAAATGATTACAAGATAAATATTCTTCTCCACTACCCGTGGCAGGTTCCCATCACAGATATCTAACCTTTTTGATGATGATTATTATTATTACTATTACTGTTATTATTATTGTTACTAATTTGCTTTGTTAGAGTTTCAGAAAAAAGGTTGAACTGCTTTTCCAACCAGATCAAGCTAACTTTCAGTCAAATTAAGACTAATAGATTACGCAGCCAGGCTTCATTATTTCTGAATATTTCTTCTAGTGATTTGAAGAATATCTGGAAGTAGAGCTCTGCATTATAAACAGTCCTAATGTGAACCAATACGACAATAGTATTTTAAAATTTCACACTATATCTCGTAAGTCACTTAAAGAAAACCTTTTTGTACTCTCGCACCCTCATTATGAATGTGGCAAAGTGCCAATTAATAGAAAATGTTCTGAATTATGAATCAGGACCAAATTAAAAATGTAAAATTACAGAAAAACAATGAATGTTTGTTTTAAACTCCCCTCCTAGACAGGTAACCATTTTTAACTACGTCTGCTATCCACACTTGATCTATATCTTTATCTATTCTTATGGCTAATGAGGAACAAATTACTTATTACTCATGAATGACACTAACTATCCAATCTTGCACAAAAGAAGAATATTACAATTTACATTTAAATGAGGTTTGAAATGTTAATGGACAAAGTCAGTATTCTAATTATCTATACAAATACATTAAATTAGGGTGAACTTTCGCAGATGAATTACTTCAAAATTGTACACTATGTTTGCCCAGGAATATTAGTGAAGAATAATTCAGTGTTTGTAGGATAATTCTCAATTACTTGGGGTCAAGAACGGGCAAACAATGCCACTCTCTATTTAATATCATTTGATAGGAGAGAGATGATTGATCTTTGTCTTACACATACAAAAAAAGCGTAAGAGCACACCTTAATGACATTTGAGATTTCCTTTAAGTTTATGGAGAACCTTAGATATAAATTGTGTTTCTTCCCAGAGTCTCTTGGGCCCAGAAGGATGTGGAGTCTTGGCCTCTCTCTCCAGTTGCAATACTTAATTTCCCTTTTCCTATTTCTGTTGTTTTGTTTTGTTTTTTTAACACAACTGTCTTTAAAATATTTGACAGCAGGACAGTTAAGAAATTCACCAGAACGCACTGTGCAATTGAGCTGAAGATGTTTTGCTTCAGTTGAAAAGGCAAAATGAACACTTCTTTCTTTTTTGATCATTCATATTGATTTTATTGCTGTCCTATTTCTATGTCAGAAGAAAATTGAGAAACTTCATTAAGTTTTTCTGACTAAAGCAAACATTCTCTTTACTTAAAATAGGAAACCCAGGAAACTAAGCTGGTACTATATTCAGAAACATCATTCAGCTCAAAACAATTGCCCCTCAAATTTTTAATTTTTGGCTTCATTTATTTTATCTGTTCTAAACATTGCCAGATTTCAGATATCATTAAAGGATCGAGGGTCCAACAACAACAACATAACCCTCAAAAAAGACTCCTAAAATAACCATCTGTGGCATGATAAAATATCTAATTTTTTAACTAGTGGTTTGATTTTTTGTGTGTTTTGTGTTGGTTTTTTTTTTAATAAACAGTGACTTATTTGCTCATTGTATGTGAAAAAGGGTAGCTCTCCAGAGAGATTTAATTGAAAGAATTCAGCAAATGATATAGTAGGATTGTAGTAAAATGACGTCTCAAACTTTGCATGACAGTCCAGAAGGCCCTTCACAGTACATCAGTTTTCAATATTGTGGACACACAAAGCTGATGAAAAAGAAAGCAAAGTCCAAACATTTAGTATTTGGAATATGACAACATTCTTGAAATAATTACTTTATTTTTAAAATTATATTATTTGATATCTTCTAAATTATATTAAAAGTCCTTGCAGTTTGAATCACTTTCTGTTCTGATATTGAAGTCCTTTTCAGAACTTTCATCTGGTGACATATACATGTTTTTGTACAGTTCTTTCAATAATTTAATGTTCTGCTTAGAAATTACAATCTCATTGTTTGTTGTAGCTCTTGCTCATTTGCAGAGAGCTCTCTGCTTCAAATCCAGTACCAATTGCTGGTCCCTGGAAACAATTTTTATGCTGAGGAAGGTCTTAACATTGAAATGAGTCACCTATAGTGAATTATGCGTGGATTTAAACTCCCATTTGAATCAATTTTTTAATCATTATTGCTATTACTATCTTCAGCTTCTCTTAATAAAAAATTAAATAATGAAATAAGATAAGAAGATAAGAAATAATAAGATAAGAAGCTCTCAAGATTCTTTTTTAAGAAGGTTGAAAGTTCAGCAGTCTCCAGGTAGACTAGGTCAATACCAATTCCACCTGCAGCACCCAGCAAATGAGCTTTATGAGAGGGTAGCTGAGCTGATCATTATTAAAAATTAGAATAACACTTGAAAGTTAACTATTTATTACTCACGGCATTTGGCTCACATTTTGCAGCGAATATACATAGATGAGACTCATCTGCCTGTGAAAAAATAAAAGAGCGCAGCTCAAGAGAACTTCAAACACTACAGCAAAAGTCAAGATTTTTTGGGGGACTACTTAAATGACTTTCTGTTCTAAGCAGAAATTCTCCATCACCTGCAGCTCACAAAATTAACATAAACACAGAAAATCCCTCCCTCTCCTTGGTCTTTTTGTAGCCAGCACCTTCTGTGAAAAAAGTTAACACTGTCTTACTCTGGGTTATAATATGAACCAGGCAACTACAAAAACAGAGTGGGTGAAGGGACAGATTCTCTTGCATCATAGCCAGCCTGGCTAGTAATAATAATTTCTCTTAAATATAGCAATTCTGGGTGAAAAATTTCTGCAAAAATCCAGAAACTTTGCAAAAACCACAGTTTTTGAACTAAAAGTTAAACTGTTACAATTGCTGAGGATATCTTGAAAAGGATTCTGCAAAGTCAAGTTTTTAAAAAATCAGAAGTCAACAGGTCTGGCATTCATGTCTGTATCGGACTGAAAAACAACTACAATACAATGGAAAAAGCGAGAATGCCTCCATGCAACATTTTGGTATGGACTTTTAAAGTAACATGGACAAGAAACAGACCAGTGAAAGGCCACTCCTGTTTTGGATGCAAATCTAATGCAAAACACTTTTTGTAAGGGATACTTATTTGTTGATGAACATTAGACACAAACTCTATTGCAGCAGCTGCTCCCACCTATATGCATGTAACTTTTTGCATAACTAGAGTAAAGTCATTAAAAACCCTTGTTAAATCTTTGTTAAAATCCCTGTTGTATGTGGAGGTTTTAATCTCTCTTTTTAAATTTCACTGTTAGTATTTCTTTGTATCTCCAGTTTTCTTCATCTCTCTATACACCTTTGATGTTTCAGTCAGGGACACTTTGGTCCGAGACAGGAGAAAAAAAAAAAAAAAGGACGTAAATTGTATCTGTTTCTCTTTATCCCATCTCTGAAAATTCATTTCCAGTGAAACATCATTTTTTGTTTAGACTGTATTCTATTATTAGACTATCTCCTTATCTAGTTTTCTATGTATAATTTCTGAACATTTTATTATTGTGGGTTTTTTGTTATTACAAATTCTTGAAGGTTGTCTCCTTTTCCCGATTTTTTCTGAACTGTGAAAATAGATGGCACTAAGCACAGGACAAATGGACAAACCCCTTTTTTTTTTTTTTTTTTTCCCTTGAACTGTCAAAGGCTGCGAAGTGTATTTGGAAAGATTCAACATATCTCTTGAGTTCTAGGATTTTATTTAGACACAGCAGGTGCTATTATCTCCAACATGCATATGACTTGCATACCTGATTTATGCAAAAAAACAGAATTGGACATGAACAGGGGGTCTATGTTTTATACTTCCATCAAATTACACTTTACATAAAATCACAGTAATCCCTATCAACATATTTCATATCAGAGATCACATTTTTAAATGCTGATGGAGTCCAGGTATCACCTTCACATCAGAAACCTCTTTCCTGGAAAACTGGAAAAAATAACACAAGGTTTTAATTTCCTTCTTTGTGCATGCTTACAATTATACTGTGTTCTTTTTCTTTTAAGGAGCCAGAATGTATCACTCTGTGCTCTAGAGTCTCCATATAAAACTGTGACTATTCAGCTGAAACAAGCCACTAAAAAGTCTTTCCAGCCAACAAGATGAAATGAAACTTTTAAGTCTCTTTCATTGTCAAGAGAAAATTCTACAAGCTTCAAAATGGCAATGTTTCACATGAGTAACCTGATGACAGAAAGTAAATTCACACTGTAGTCATTCATTCTTGTCATCTCCCTACAGGTCAAGAATAGATCCTATTTCTCAGCTTTCCCATGACTAGTTTCAAAATTGGATACAGGAGGTTTCACTTGATTTGTATGAAAGAGGGTTTCTGAGTTAACTTCGTCCAAATATTGCCCGAAGGAAAAGTTAGACTTTGGATTGAACTTCCATGTACAAAAGAACAGTCTCCACAAAATATTAGTACCAGTGCCAGTTCTGTATAGTATGTGTATTTTAACTGTTTGCATTTTACTTGTGCTACTCCTGTAACTCAGTGAAAAAGTCAGAGCACAGTTTAACTTCTTATTTAACATAGGTACTGGCTTTACAAAGTATGAGTTGCTGAATGTCGTGCACAGCTTCTAGGTGGACAGAAGCAAAAAATGAAATACTTTGTACACCTTCTGTTATTTTAACAGCCTCTTAAAATTTTGTGATGACGAGTAAAAGTCAGTATTATCCAATGTTTTTCTGATCTTATTTTTGTGGAAAGTGTGGAAAGAGCATTTGCTCATTTTTAACAAGTGCCTTTTTTTTTGTCCAAATACTGCATACCTGATGATAGTCCCAAGACACGGGTTGGTATATTACCTTTACATTAAAGCAGTTTATCTCCTGTATTTACCTGCCAGAACAATTTGTATTTCAAAGGCCTTGCATAAAATATAGTTTCTTATCACAAAGGGACAGTAGACTCTAATGATAAAAATCTAATCCCTTACATTGTACTGGGTCTGGCTGGGATGGAGTTAATGTTCTTCATAGCAGCGCATAAGGTGCTGGCCTTTGGATGTGTGACTAAACCAGCCTTGCTAGCACACCAGCATTTTGGCTATTGCTGAGTGCACAGCATAAAGCTTTTTTCTGTTTTCCACTCTCTCCCCTCAGAGTAGGCTGGGGGTGGGCAAGAGCTTGGTGGGGGGACACAGCCAGGACAACTGACCTCGATTGACTGCTGTCATATGACATCATGTTTCACAGTAAAAACTCGAGAAAAAGAGGAAGAAGGGGAGATGTTAGTGGTCATGGTGTTTGTTTTCCCAAGTAAACTTTATGACTTGCCTCTCACGTATTGGCTGGACATATGCCTGCGGATGGGGAACACGTGTCTTTACCTCAGTCCGTGAGACTGAGTAGAGATCCCTTTACACTCTCCCCATCCCACAGGGGAGAGGGGGGAAGAAAGAGGTTGGGGGCAGGGAGGGGGGATTGACTGCGGCAGTAAACCCACTACAAGGCACACAAAAAAATCTTGAAAGCTTATTTAAACAAAACTCATTCCACAAACTTACAAAGTTGTGTGCTATCTTGTCCCCCATGCACATTCATCCCAGAAGCCTTTTGTGTACAGAAAATTGCTCTAACTTACAGCAGCCTGTGGGCTTTATACAAAACGCCTGTTGGCCCCATAGGAAGCGAGGAGCAGTCTGGAAGCACCAGGCTGCTGAGCTACAGAGATATTCCCCCACGGGCTCTTTAAACGGATGCTTATCCAACTTCTACCCCTGTGCTAGATGCTAGGGACTTCTAAAGGAAACAGCTGTAGACCCAACGCAGCTTTTCCGTGCTCTGAGCTGCAAAAACTTTTTTTGCCTGGCATTATTCTTACGTAAAAAAACGTGGAATGCATTCAATGTAAATAATTCACTCAGTGTGAGAAGGCAACACTGCATCTCTGTGATAATGTGAAGAGCAAACTGGGTTAAAGCAGCACGCCTCAACAAGCAGTGGACAGCGAAAAAAAAAATTGGGACACAAGAAAAAAGATTTCCAAAGCACTCGCAAACGCTCCTTTAATTTGAAAAGCTATTTTTCATTTGACTATGGTTCCCAAACCTGAGATTTGTTTCCCATTTAAATATTAGAAAGTCACATAAATGAATGCTCAGATCAGTGAATTTTCAGCTTAAACATCCAAATATTTCTCCAAATCCAGGTTTGAGTTATGCATGCACTCAAAAACTTCAGCAAGTTTTATACTGGCTAGCTAAATCAGTCACTGAGACTGAGGCATCTGGAATAAAATAGATAAAATCTGTAGCTGAAAAACACTTAATGATTTTCAAATATCCAAACCAGGCTTTAGCAGCTATATACAAAGAATAAAACACATGTACATGTGAGTACACAGAGATAGATGTGTACCCAGTTAAGAAAAGTGGAATTCTTGAACATGCACAAAGGTTGCATTTGTTGAATAGTTACATCAAATATCTGCAGCATTGATAATTATCCATTGTCAGAGACTGATATAGCACAGTACATTCCCTTTCATACTTTAGAACCTAATGTCATGAATATAACTTATCAGATGTTAAGGCCACATCTCCAAGGTATTAATTAACTAAGTATCAACAGCTTGTACATTTATATAATCCTTCAGAAAAATACAATTCTTTCTTTCAAAACTTGGAAGCTGTTCAAAAATGGTTAAAAAACCAATCACTCAGCTGTCAGTTAAATTACAAGTACTATTCTTCTATTCAACACTGTACACAAAACCTCTACTATAAACACTAAAACACTAAAATAAATTTAAAAGATGTTAAATTTTAGGAGCATCTGGCTATTCCCTATCTCTCATGCATTAGAATGTAGAAGAGCTGCTGCTTATTTTATCAAATGTGTCAGTCACCAATTTAAACCAGATAATTTTGAATTTTCCACAGAAATTTCAATGCAACTATGTTTTTACACTATCTCATCTTTGACTTTTTTAATTTCCGTCATCAAACACATTTTATTTTTCTTGCCATTATGATACAACATCATCTGCCTCTCTCACAACCCTGATCCTGGGCTCTTGTACCCACTTTCAACACAACTTATCATTTACAAAGGCCAGGTTCACTCTCTCCAAGGCTGCAAGTAAAGGGAACAGTAAACTAGAATGTCTGGAAGCCTCTTATTTAATTTGATATGCAAGTATGTTAGAGTAGGAGGAAAGGTGCAGATGTCAAAAATACAAACTGATATCTAGAAGGATTTTTGTGGTTTCAACACAAAAGAACAGGAATATCACTCCCAACAGGCCCAGATCACTCCTTCAGCCTGTGTCATAGTCAAGTCTGTTGACATTCCTCAAGTTAAACTACATCAGCTCTCCTGATTTGTAGTCTCTAGGCAGCAAAGTGGGAAACCTGTGTGTTAGCACAGAAGCAAGGACATGGGAAATGCTGGTGGTTAAACTACAGAAAAAAGCAGAAGCGCTTGACACATCAGTTACCACAAATGTCAGATCTCCTCCCTGACTAGAAAACAGCAAACAAATCTCTTCTGAGCTTTGATTGGTTGAATTAGTTGCAATAAAAGTGGAGAATGATCAAAGGAGGACCATCAGGTTTCCTGCACGTATCAAATGAACTTTGCAGCAGTGCTGTCAATGCAGAGTAAGTCGCCAAAACTCACCAAGTTTAAAAGCATTTTAGGCAAGCACTTCTTTCAAATGTCTTAGTGTTTTTTCTCTCACATCTTTTTTCCTGGTGAAGACAATTCAGTGTCCAAAACAGAAAAAGTAATCAAGACTAACTTTAAAATAGACTTACTCTTTATTTGCACAGAATACAGGTACGAAAATTATGCTCCCAGTCTGTGATCAAAACTACTCTGAGTCTGTACAAAGAAGAAATATATGAAAACTACCACTACATAGCATATGACTTGTGAAGAGTAGCATGGTCGGGCCACTCTCCACATGTGGGAGAGTGAAGGAACCTCAGGATACTGGAATTACATCGTCTGTCTTCTCATGACGGAAGAAAGGACTAAAAGCTCAGTACATGCATTTTGATACTACCTGCTCCCATACTCAGTGGGACCTACTCTGCTTTCAGACAGACTTTAACATGGTGTAATTACATTGACTACAGTGTAAATACAGCTAACTCCCGTAAAGATAATGTGAGGATAATCAGTCCCTATATTTGCAAAAGTAAAATTTAGTAGATCTAACAATGTAGAACCAACTTCTCTGGAAAGATCATGTGTGTTCAATGTATACGCAACGTCCATTGTACCACATTTGTTATCTATTTGCAAAAACAGATATTTTGTTCATGACAATTGATGATCTCATAAAAAGAGTGCATAAAATATATCCTTATGCTTTTGTTACAACTGCCAACATTTAAATCTATATACATCTAATGCTTTTATATATTGTCTTATTGAGACAGAATGGGTAACTTGAATGTAAAAGGCAGTCATTAAGTCAACAGTGAACATAAGTGACATGCAACAGCCTTTCGCCTTCTAAATTATTCCTCAGCTGAACAGGCATGGCATTATTTTGTTATGATTACCAATTTAGAACATATTCATAACAAGCAGATGTTTTCCTCTTAGATGCTTGGCAATTAAAGGATGTTGCTGCAGCTGAGTTTTGCACCTGGACAGCAAAACGGACAGCCCTGCTCTGTCAAACCTTTAACTTACAAATGGTCATTTTGAAACTAGCTCTAGATCTATGTGTCATAGATAATGAATTAAACTTGAATCACTGGTTAATACAACCCGATAACATTTAATTTTCAAACACGATGTGAGCATATAAAGAGTGAAGCTAGAAGAAAACAGGATAATAATCTCCACTGCTGCTGGTAATTTCAGAGAACGCAGTCATATGTTCAATTTTAGGAATATTATTAGTTTATTGTCTTTAACAACAAAATAATCAAGTAAGTTTGTATTCACTGTGAACAAAAAACTCAGCATGCAACTTGTTAGCTGAAAGCTCTTTCTCGTTATGCACCTCCAAAAACCAGCAAACAAGCCCAACAACTCTTGATTTATAGTAATTATGAAAATATAACAGCAAACTGCTCATGAGGAGTAAGTCTTAAAACATTAAACAAAATCAAGATGAACTACTTGCAAAAAGTATTTTAAAAGCATCAACATTTCAAACTGATATATTAATCAGCTTCCACATACACCTAGCAAAGCTTGTAGGCAAGCAATTTCATGTGCAAATCTGTCAGCAAGCACATGCACTACTTAGCCAGATCATTCTATTTGGCAATAAGAAGAGAACAAAAAAATATAACACCACAGTTTCTGAGAAGAATCACTACATATCAATCACATGCTTCTGTGCTACACTGAAATACCTGACTGTTGAATTGCAGGCTCTTCCTACAGTACTCCAAGCTATATTTCTGCTATATTAGTGGAATGCTTTGAGGTCCCAGAATGAAATTTTGCCTCTTCATCCTCTCTCTCTTCTGACAACTAAGCTAAGCAGTCTCATTTTTGTTTTATTCAAGGGGTTTATAGTAAGAGAATTACTTCCTAGTATTTCAAAACAAAAGGTCTGAATGTATAATTTAAAATCTAATAAGGTTTGATGGAATAGAGTCCTTTGGAAAGTAGTTTAATGCATGCATATTTAATGTATATTGAAAATACAGGCTAATTCCTTCATTTCAGATAAAAAACATTTTTGAGACAAGAGCTTTAAGGAACTTGGGTAGTTGTTTCTTTGCAAAATAACATGAAACACAGTTAAAGAAAAGGCGACAATCCAACAGTCAGTACCAAGGAAACCAGACACAGTCTGCCACATACTGTCACTTTAAGATGATTCCTTTTTTATGCCAGTGAAAAAAAAAACCCACATCACTAACACTTTCTATGTCCAATCACTGTGAACTCATTTGTTATTCATTGAAACATCCATCAAGGATCAAAATAGATTCATTTGCTATTCATGATTCTCCCATATGCACTTCTGCAGGTCTTGCACTGTATTTCAGCATTTAAATGAGAGATTGTACAGTTGGTAGTTTAATTATATATTAACACTTTGAATACCACCTTGTACTCTAGTCCAGAAATACAGAAAGGTATATGTTTAACTCTGAACATAAGTTGAACTTGGCTAAATGAAATTAGACATCCATTTAAAGTCAAGCATTTACTTAAGACAAGGATAAAGGGGAAAAAAAATTCTACAGGATATCCTGGTTAATCCTTTTCTTCTCTGACTCCACTTAGACAGATAAACATGATTTTTTTTCTGCTCTAGATAAAGAGGATAGCAAACTGTTTCCAGTTTTCTATGCCTGTATACTAACCCTGTTTCTTAAAAGTAGCAGCATCCGCCACTCCAGAGAAGTAATTTCCCACTCCTGTCTTCCAAAGGCAGTACGAGGACTGAATGGACATGAGCATTCCCACTGTTATGCATCATATTTGAGGCATCTTAATTTTATCCCACATTTGAGCCAAAGGGCTTAACACAGGACTCTAGAATCTACCTCAAAAAAAAAAAAGCAGTTGAAATTACATCCCATGGAACCTAAGCAGCCACGGGTGTGCTCCTTCCCTTGCACACTTGCAAGGACAAAACAGAAGGAAAATGCTACTAACCAGAATGGCAGAACTCCTAACTCATTTTACATTCAGTAAATCACTATGAAAGTTACAAAATCAACACAGAGAATCAAATGACTTTACAAAATTTGACATACTCCGGAAAGCCTGATGTCTGTGATATAATCTTATGAAGAAAGATAAAAGCAAAATTTCTCTTTTCTCAGCAATTGCTGTGAGAAAACACTAGTAGAAAGTTTAAATAATAAGCACATTGTAATATTTTTAGACAATATTTAAAAGCAAACCTTTAGCGTCCCATTTACATGAGAACTCTTACTAAATAACATTGAAAGATTAAACATTAGTTATTCATATTTAAAAATACTCCAAAATTGGTATGTCACAGACTATTTTTTCAGTAGTGTGCCATTGACTTGCATATTTGAATATTTCATGTTCTTTACACAATGCCAAGCTTTCAGTGACAATTTAATAGTATTAAATGTCAGGAAGTTAAAATTTTAAAATATATATACCTATGCAGAGACTGAATTTTTAACTTCCTTGAATTTCAATAAAATAAGATACTAAATCTTTGAGTAATATATTTATTTATATTAGAAACAGACAAAAGAGAATAGCTCATTCATGTCAGGACAAAGCAACTATATTATGCAAAGAAAAAGGTGATTTTTTTTCTTTCTTGACTTTTTCTCACATTTTATAGATGATTATTTTTCATAAAACAGAAAGGATAAACAATATAAAACAAACACTAAATCTTTGTCCCAGGGCTTTCTTTTTCCTGTAAAAAAATCCTAGCATCATCTAATTTGCTAAACAGAAATTTGAAAGAACAGAAATACCTTCATAGACAACTGAAAGAACCGAAAGTTTGGCCAGGTTTTTCTTGAAGGTTTAGTCCACTGGCATTTTGACACATTAGTTGAAATATTTTTCCTGAATCTCAAAAAGGACGTTTAACAGATAGCAAAAACCCAATGTTTATTTATACAGTGACTAAATGTGTAGTTATGAGATCCTAGCAACAAATATATTTTTTTTCAAATTAAAAATATAATATATCCTTTTCTACTCAATTATATGAAAGCTTAAAAAATTACCTTAAGAGATACAAATTTATGTTTTCATAAATTTTTAATTGAAATAGTTATTTTACTAGCTAACTAGTATTTCCAACACTGCAAAATCATTTTAGAACTTTATGGTTGCTGATATCTAATTATTTACCTAACTAAAGAAATTCTACATCATTTAACATCTAGCAAGTTAAAAAAACACAATGGTAGCATTGCAAATAACAAATTTCTTAAAATCTGATTTAGTCTGAGAACTCTGAGACAAATCAGGAATAGAAGTGAGACAACTTACTAATAAATTTGATTCAAACTCAAGCATACAATAGTTGGAGCTGAATCAACTACTAGTTTAGCCCCTTGATATCTTTCTTAAATTAAAAAAAAAGTGCTATTTAGCAGCCACATCTGAGGTTCAACAAGTCTGAAACAGGTTCCTATAATTCTGATGGTGCAATGTGCAAATTCCTGTTTATATACGTATACACACACACATTTTTTAAACAGAAGTTTAGAGAAATATTACACCATTAAGCTGTATTTGTGTAAGCTCCAGAAATGCATTACTTTGGAGGATCAACAGAAATAGCTTTTTCCTAAGGGGAGACTGAAGGATTCCAGGAAGAATAAGAATAATGGCAAGCCATCCCACAATCCTTCAGCATGGTCAAAGAAATATCCAGTGGACCCTTGGTTGTGCCTCCATCCTTCTTTCTTTACTTTGTTTTAAAACGGGTATGTTCAGAGAAACTTCAGGACCCTCATGCCTAAATATGAGGCTTTCATGACCATCTCGCTAAAGTAGTGGTCATGCTTACAGAAACAAATTTTATTTAGTCTGACTCTGCCACCAGGAGGACAGAAGGTACCTGGTAGGACAGAGAAGGGAGAGAGAGAGAGAGGGAGAGAGAGGAAGACAAGGATGAAACTGCTCCTTTCTCCCCTGAGGCAGGCTGGAAGCTGTAAGATTCAGTCCCTGTAGCTACCCAAGGCTGACCTTCAGCAGAGGCTCTTGTGCACCCAACATAGCCACAGCAAGATGCTTGATTGGGCCAGGGTGAGACAAGAATGTAGAAAATAAAACATTTAATTCTTAGTCTCCTCAGCATTGTTGCACTCCAAGACGTCAATGGTACAGATAGGGAAGTTTTCACATCTGCTCCCATTCTTCCTCCAGCTATAAAACCAAGGAAGTTACAGTTAATGGATGACAGTTTATACACAGAGATTCCACAGCATGTAATCATAAGTGATACTAATTTTCACAAAAAAGATTAAGTGCTCAACTATAAACTGTTAGAATTAAATAGTAATGGTTTGGAATGTATGCACTAGAATGTGGACTTTGCACTGAGAAGTTTTCCCTGCCCTCGGGCAGGGCAAAGAAGTTATAGCTCCCTCTAAGTAAAAGATCAAATAAAACTTTAAAATAACATAAAAAACTCTTTGAATGACTTTTGCAAACTCCTGAAGACCAGGAGAAAGATGCAAAGTTGATGCTGGAGGATTACTAGGATATAGCAAGACCAAACGAAGGACAGTAGTTCCTTTCTAGCAACTGGTAGCTCAGAGATAAAATACAATGCCTGCTTTAACTGCTAGTATACTATTTACCTCTTTACCCAGTCCAGTTGTTTCAAAACAGTAAAGTACAAGCTTTTCCAATACTTCCCTTTGTCATACTTACTCTGTCTTGCTCCATTTGTATTTTTGGAAACCATTATGACGTTCAAAAGTGAAAACACAGACACAGATCAGGGGTACATTTTACCTTCTGTACCACAGCAGAGAAATTTTACTTGGTTCAAGAAGAAAGCATAACAGAAAAAACATGGGGAAATCGAAGAGAAAAAAATGTGTCTTCTGAAAGGGTTTTCTTTTAGCAAAACATCATTAAGCCACCCTGCCTCCTTCATCTCTTGTTCCATCTGTACAATAAATTGCCTATAATACCACTGAAAAAACCCAACATATTATGAAACCTAAGAGTGGCCAGAATGTTAGCTCCACATGCTGAAGAATTCAGTTCCACTAAAAAAAAACATCCCAGTGCTGTCACTAAAATAACCCAACATGTTATAGATGCACAGAACATGTTACCCAATGTATTTCTGACTAAGCTATCTTGTTCCTAGTATTGCTTTAGGCCAGTGAAGAGGGTCTTTGCTGGTACTCCATACCTGTCAATGTCAACATCTGTAAGTATCCTGTATGTGGCCCAAAGACCTTGAAGAAAACTTCCTGGTCTACTTACGCTTTCTACAATGCTTCTCAACTTCAGGCGATCCTGTGCTGTCTATAAAGATGGGCTAAAAGGAATAGAAAAACAATGACACAGAAGCAAGAAGCAGTAAAAATGGCAGGCACAGGGCAAGTAGTGGGGAGTACAGCATGATCTGGAGGGAAGAAAGCCTACTCACAGTGAGAGACTAAAAGATGAACAATGATAATGGAGTCTTACAAGTGGTCTGGAAGCTTCATTTCCATGTTTAGATGGTTCCTGAGTCCCTCAGGAGGAAAAGTGCCAACACAATACACAACCCTCACTTATTTCCATCTCTTTCTATATACAGACACTTACCACCTTTGTCCTGTGACTTCAAACAGACTTTGGGTTGGACTTCAAAGCTGTGTCTGACATTCTCTATTGTTTCTCCTTCAAACAACAGCATTGCACTCCCATCCTTTGATGAAAAATCCATGTGATCAGTCAGGTTCAAAACACCACTGCTGCATACCTGATATATTTCAGCTACACCATTGCCTGGAATTACTTTCTCCATGCTGCACAGCATTCTTAAATCCTAATAACTGAACAGTCCCTCAAGGACTCTGTAAGACAGAGATAACCCAATGCGTGGTGACACAAAGCCCAATGTATGGTGAGCAGCAATGAGAGCTGTTATTCTGAAAGCACAAAACTAGTTGCCAAGGATAAGGAGCTAGCAGTACATGCACAATTAGAGAACACACATACAATTTTTAACAGTGAAGCTTCAAGTTGGAAACGTTCTAACTTTTTGCAGTTTATAACTTAAAGGATGCCATATACTTCCATGAACAACTGCTGATGTACAGAGCAAGAATATCACAATGAAAACATTTTTAAAAACAATGTAAGTAATTGAAGATGGTTTATCCTCTTTGCAGAGCTGGCTTGTGTATTTCTGAAACTGTCATTCTATTTGTATAGGCATTTATTTCATAAATTGGATTGTTATTGCCTAATGCTGTTCCCAGGTATTTAAAACACTCAAAATGTTCTAATTAATATTCCTTTCTACATTCTGCCTAAAACTTCTCAAACAGCTGTTCTTTGGTCTACTCGTACTCTACAAACTAAGGGCAAAGTCATCATCATAAAGTCACTGAGTTAAAACAGACCTCCCAGGCTGCTAAGCAGTGTCATTTGTTATGAAACACACTGCCTCATATAAATGCCTTTCATAATATAAAAAAGGTCCACCTTAAGAAAAATAAAATAAAGAAAATAATTCATGGCTTCCCTCCTAAAAATTTTATTTGGTGGAGGGCTATTCCAGAACTTCTTTGCTCAGACAACTAGGAATCTTCCAGCTTCTGAATTATATTCATTCAAGGTAAACTGATATCCACTTATTTGGTGTCAGCGTGGCCCGTTAGCTAAATAGTTCTTTTCTTCCCAGTATTTATGTCTGATATATTTGCAAATTTCACTCACATCTCTTTTCAGCCTTTAGTTTGTTACAGTAAACAAGTCAAGCATTTTCAGTCCAAGGTCCAATCTTATGACAGTGTTCTTATGTACTTGCAGCTGCTCCAGCCTTAGTTTGTCTTTCCTCTTGTCTTTCTTCTTGAATATAACATTTCAGAATTAATTTCATCAAGATCATATTAGCTTCAAATGTTCTTTTTTTTTTTTTTTTTAAAAGAAATAGTTCTTCTAATACATCAAAGGGATTGCATTTCGTCCTTTTTGGAGACATATCACAATGGCAGTTTGTAGCTGCACTAGCGTACTAAGACCTTCCCTTAGTCACTCACTTCCAAATTAGGAATTCTCAGTGGGAAGAAAACCTGAAATGACGACAGGAATAAGAGCAATGAAAAGGAAACAAATAGCTAAGGACATGTATTCAGAATCTAATAGCAAAACATTCTCTCTGTAATATATCAGTCTGCCTTTGTGTCCTCCAACTTCATTTTGTCAGCAAATTATGTTGAAAATGTTTCCCTACTATTAATGTAAGGGTCATTAATGAAAACATTTAAGAAAATTACTCCCAATGCTAACCCTTGAGAAACACTAATGATTTCCCTTTGCTTTATATTTCTTATTTCAGCATGAATAGTTGCATTAGTCACTTGTTATCCTTCCTCTTAATAAGCTCCACTGCTTCCTGTAAATTCTAATTTAAGACACAATCATGTAAAATGTTCTACTGAGGGCTAAATAAAGAAGATTTACCTTATTTTCACCTAGAGGAAAAAAAAAGCAACAAACAAACCTACACCATGCTATAACACATTTACCTCCAAACCTTTATTTTTTTTTTGTCTTCTGTTCAAAGTCTCATGATTGCAGCAGTGGCACACAAGATAGGCAGAAGAAAAAACCAACTCAACGTAAAAGCAGAACAGACAAGATGCAAAACTGTCAGTGGAAGGGAAGAGCAAAGACTAAGGATAGAAGAAGAACAAATGATGTGTACACTGATTTCAGGTACGTACCTGTTAGGTAAAATTTGCCATACACACGTGACACACAGTGAGAGAGGCTGCCACACAGTGAACAGAAGGCGCGAGCCCAGGTTTAATCTTTACTAAAATCAGAAAAACTAGGATGTCATGAGGAAATTCCAATAGCTCAATGCAAATAAAACTTAACTCTGTTTTGACTTTATTTCTCTTTTTAAATTATCAGAGGCTAATTGTCCACAGTACAAATTCATTTTTCTTACACAACTACTTGAAAAGAAGAAATTACATCAAAGTAATTATATTAAAGCATTATTAACATTACAGTCATCCACTCCATAATCAAGAAAACTCAGAATCCTGAGAAGAGGGACTGAGAGAAGGCTACTGTAAGGGAAACATATATATATATATATGTGTGTGTGTTTATGTAATGTGTATGTGTGTTGAATTTCTTGCACATATGCCTATAATTAAACATCTATAAATTTAAGATTGCACACGTATTGTTACATTGACATTTCTTAGCATAAAGCTTTGATTTGGAACCTTATATATACTTTAGACATACAAGACATTAATTTTATATTCCTTATATAAAATTCCCTCAAAACCCAACCACCTCTCAGAGTAAGTGAACAAAATAAAGTTACATGAATTGAAAAATGCAGTGAACCCTCCTGTATACCAACAGCCATTCAAGACAAATGGCACTAGCTCATTTGTAGTACAGTTGGAATGTTTATTTTCCCTGGAGTGTTTTGATAAACTGCTATTTCCCACATTCTGTTAAACTCTGAGGTATTCCAATCTCCTTAAATATTCTTTTTTTAAAAACAGAATTTTTACTTCCTAAATAATATACAGGTTTGCTTTCAAATTTCCATTTCAAAGATCCAATTAATTCAAGTGTAAGCTATAAAAGCTACTCATCATACTATCTGACTATCAAAATATGGAGGGGAAAAGTTAATTATTTTTTTCCTATTCAGATTTTAACAGAAGAAACAGAGATTTGCATCAGATTAAAGCTTCAATTCTTTACAGATTTTTCTTCTAGCTATCCCTTGAATACAAATGGAATTAGGGTAAAAAAAAAGTAATAGGTTTAACCTCAAACTTAAAAAAAAATAATAAAATCAAACTTACAGTCACCTAACTGAACTTAGACTTCGATGAATGAGTCAGGAAAAGGATACAGGAAAAGAAAAAATGCTTCTACTTTATATCACATCCTTCTGAATAAATGATAGACAATCTTCAAAGATAACAGAGTTTTGGTAAGGTTTCCTCTGGATTATCCTAAGCTCCTTTGATTTACCTGAACTTTTGAAGGTGCAGTAGCCCACACCTCCTCGACTATTCCTGTTTGGCACCCTTTGCTGTAGAAGGCACAAGTCAAGCATGTGCAGAACTATGTCAGCTCTCCCCATGGACTGGCAATCAGAAAAAAACCAGCAGTCTCGTTCCTTGCCTTGTTTTGGCAGCTCTAACAGGAATCTCAGTTCTTAGCATAAGTTAATTTCCCATTATGGGAAAAAAAACAAAACAAAAAACCCAAGCAAAAACCCAACTCAATGTACTGTAAGGGGAACTAGGTAGCTTCACTTCTATCTTTGCTATCCACTTTCCATGTTACAGATATTTAGTATGAAGAGTATGCCAGTCACAATGAATGTTTCTAAAAGAAGTGAGCAAAAACTTAAAAATATCTGTCCTGAGTAAACAGATGAAGAAGTGTCCAGCTGTTTGCTTACCACAAGTGAAGCATTAACACTGGAGAACTGTCTGCAACTGAAAGTCTGTCAAAAGGTGACAATAGTTATGAGAGGAATGTCTGATCATAAATTGCTCCACGTTTTAGAAGTCTTAAGTGTCTATCCATTTGTGGAAGGCAAACTGAGGAAATTTAAACTAGACCGAACAGAAAATAACTGCTGGAGTTTCATCATAGTTTATCCTGCCTGATTATATTCTCTCCAAATCCATGAATTTAAACTATGACTGTGTCTAACTCGGCTGTACAAGTGAGTAAGGATAACACTTAACACTTGGTAGAAAATTCCCTGAGGTGCTCTAATATTAAACAATACAGAATATAATACAATTACAGCAACCAATGAAATTCCTTATATAATTTTTAAAATGCAGTGGGTGTATTTCTTTACTAGTTAAAAATGGGGCTAGCCAAATTCCAAGCGCACCAGAAAATGCTCGTGTGAAAATTGTTTTGACAAGAACTAGAGCATAAGTGTCTTACATTCTTTAAATACTTAAAACAGAGAACTAAAACATTTACAGTGGGAGTTGTCTGGCAAGATGACATTATAGGTTCAAAGAGCTCTGAAACTTGACACTTTGCACTTGTGTCCACGTGATCCTTTGGCTAATCATCAAAAGTATTTTAAATTTTAATATAAGTAGCTTAGTAGCTGAAACTACACGATGGTTTCAGATTTTTTAAAGTTTAATTAAGCTCTACCTTTATGTAGGGTACTATACTTAATCACAATTCCTTCTGAGTGGAACTTCAATAAGATATTTTCTAAGCATTTAGGGCTAGCCAGGTCTTTAACAATGTTTCAAATCCCAATATATGCTATTGGAAACACACATACTGTTATACAACCTTCCAGAATGGGTTTGAAATGTGAAAATAACTACGACAAGAAGGCAGACTATATTACGTTAAAGTGCATAAAGAATATATTAAAAATAGGATATAAATGAAGTTCTGAGTGCTCTGTATCAGGCTGGATCCACATCCTATCGTAATTCTTTAGGGTAAGACTTAAAATGCCTGAGATAGTAGACCTTTCCTCAAGTTTTGTACAACTGTTAGCATGTCACAAAACCTGCAATTTTGTCAGCAACTGAGCCAAGCATATTATGGGGCTTCAAGGCCTGGGACACTTTTCCCCCATGCTACTTCTGTGAGAGCCCTGTTCCCCTCAGAGCAGCTCAGCAGCTCTCTGCTGAGGGCAGAGGAGAAGGAGAGGGACATAGGGAGGTAGAGGGAAATCTACATTAGCCAAGGTTTCTCTTTTTGTTTTCTTAATTCCCTGTGTTTTTCCTCTTCATTTCTTTACCTAAACTGTATGTTTGACAGAGGACAGCACTAGAATGGGAGCCTATATTCAGGACAGTTGACAGGTAATGTCTGCGATCAGTACTGTCACTAGTTTCCTGAAAATCAGGTCTACTACATCTTCACAATAAGAGGGAAAAAATTCCTTTCAGCCTAAAGCTAAGGAATCAGATTTTCCATAAACTGCTCTGCATGACAGGTAAAAATTGTGTACATTTAACAGGAGGGCTCATGATCCCCTGTTATATTCAAAAGACAGAAAGGGACACCAAAAGAATGAGATGATAGCCACAAGAACTTCTCATGGAGTCAGCAAGGCAGACACAAATATCACATTACGTCAATGGACACAGAAATTAAATACTACTTTTAAAGAAATGGATCTCAATTTTTCAACTGTATAAACTATTTAAGAAGTGAGTTTTCTTATATATTATATACATAAGGAAATGCAGTGGAAAAAGAGTTCATTCTTTGTTGGTTACTTAAGGAAAAACAAAGTAAGAGAAACTTTGCAATTCACTATCAGGTAGTAATTATCTCATAGAAGTGTAATTAGCTGCCTGTTGATCTAGTATTATTGTTTAACCTCCATCAGTAAACCAGACACTGGATTAAAATTTTAAGATTCTGATGGAATATGTATTTTCTGTCAAGAGTCAGAACCTCTGAGCAGCAACTGGCAAACCAATAATTTTTTTCACCAGCTCTGAAAATAAATTTAGCCAAGGACAGTAACTGGCCAACCATGAAATTGTGCACTTAAGCAGACTTCACACTGACAACAGAAATGCCAGATGAAATTTATATAGGTCTGCTAGTATCACATCTGCTGAGTCTTATTCTCTAGAATCTTCTTACCTAAAGCCCATTTGTAACAAAAGCAGCAGTGTAGCAATTTGCTGTATTGGTGTCAGTTTTCAGCATCATGTTGATCAAATTCTTGTTCCTTGAAGTTTAAACAGCAGAAGTTATTCCTTTAATTCCCAACTTTTAAAAGGAAGATGGAAATTAACATTATGTGTGAATGTGAGGAACAAAGTATCTACCTCAGGATCTGCTGTATCTTGCCAGCATTTTTGAGATTTGTGAAAAAAAAGAACATATTATAAAAGAACATGTTATGCAAGGCTAAACTATGAGACAAAACTTTAGAAAACAAACAATATTCATATGTACTCTATATTAATAAATTTATATAATTAGCAGATACTACTTAGAAAATGGGAAAGTATGTTTGGTTTAGAAAAAGTTTTGATTTTTTTTCCTTTAAGCAAAATGGTAATTGATAGGATTTGATTTATTTTATAAGCTTGAAATGTTCCTTTTAGTGTTTGCTTGGAAAGCAGGAAGCCTTCATATCACTACTGGGAAAAAAATGCTGAAGTTTTATCTACTTCATTAATCTGAAATAACACCAAGAAAACTCTCAATGTTCTGATAATTAGTATTTCTTCAATCCATTTATAATAGTGGATTTACACAAGATATGTGATGCTACACTAAGTTATGTACAAGCCTAAGACAAAATTTTAGAAATGTAATTCGTATGACGAGCCACAAACAAATCCATTACATGAAACAAATACCTACCGAACAAGGTCTTCTCCTCTCATTCCTCCCACTCTAATATTTAGTGCTTGTAAAAATACTCTGTTTCATTTACATGTAATTATAATTTTCCTCAAGAACAATCTTTTCCCACCTAAATTCCATAGCTGCAAATCCAATTACACATATACTACACGCACAACTTTGCAAAAATACTGAACACAACCAAACACACACCTATATACATATAATTCTGTAACTTCTAGATTTTCATCTGAACAACTTCTGTGACAGTAGTGTCATGCAAGCTGAAGACACTCTATTCACAGTCAGCAACAAATCATTTCCCTCAGTCACCTCCCAGTAAATATGTACATACATTCATGCATATGCACACGTACACACTCTCTATCCACTGCCAGAATAAGTTCACAAAAAAACACTGTTCCAAAAACTTCACCCACTGGTTGAGATAAAGCACAAATAACCAACAAGTTCTATTCATCTAAAATGATTTCATGCTGATTTATATCATCATTGACCCAATATATTTTAAAATTATGTTTTAAAAAAGCAAATTTGGTAGGAATATTTTCCAGCTCCAACAAACACAGTATAGTATCCTTCTCAGTGGAAGTTTTCCTAACAAGTTGCTACCAAGTTGCATAAAGATGGAAGATAAAATCTAGGTTTTAGAGAAAAAGGGAAGCAAAGGAACTATGAAGTAACTCCTTAGGTTTTCATCATAGCCAAAATCAGCTTAGGTTGCAGTCCAGGATTAAATATTCCTCCCAGAAAAACTCTATATCCTTCTGCATGCTGGAGAGATAGAAAAGCATGTAAAATTGTCCTTGGTGCCCTTTCCAGCTCAGTAAAACATTTTCTTTAGCTTTTCAGTTTGATACATAGAAACCATTGCAATGAATTTCAATTCTTTCACCCTTGCACATGGCTAGGAAAGTCCAACCTACTGGCTGAAACACCATTCCTCCTGAAGAGTCTATAAAAAGCCTGAACTTTTCCTGTAATCCCTTGCTGTTGACTACAGGTAGCTGTTATTCAGAGTGTGACAGCTCAGCTCCCTGATCCAACAGCTGCTAAATCTAGTTCATTTCCCCAGCAGCTTTTGCTCTGCTGCCAGGTGAATTAAGTGTGGGGAGTAGTGTGAAGCCTTCTTTCTCTCGGTGCCAGCCGATTTGCAGGGAAGACAGGATTAAGTCTCATCCATTTTGTGAGTAGTTTGGGTGCCTCTTGCAGCACTCTTGCCCCCTTAAATAGCCAAAGGCGGGGGAGCATCACCATGACCTCACTCCAAGGATGTGCAACAATCTCTGCTAGCCCTAAAAATGTTTTTCAGTATACAAATCTTCACAGCAAATTTCAATAAACCTATTAACCATATGTCAACACCAGCAGAAAAGTATACAAACTGTGTTAAATTGGTTCCTAGTATATTCAGAGCAGTGCAGACAGGAGCTAGCTGGCACAGCAAGAGCTAGATGGCAAATAGAAAGTTATTTTCAAGAAAGGATGTCATTACAGTTGCATTACCTCTGCAGCTGATCACAATACTGATTTCTTTTTTTTATGGCCTCATTCAAATATCTGTAACAGCAAAAACAATTTTCAATGATATTCTACACCAATCTAAGATAAGAGGAGGGAAATATTCATGACCTCTCTGTATCAGGCCTCCCAGTTATACTGTTATTTTTAAGAATTTCCACCTACCCATTCATATAAATGGGACACTGCAGCCAACAAAAAGATGCTGGTGTAAATGAGGCAGCTGTCCAGGCAGTAAGTAGCCATTAGAACTTCTATTATTACTCACTAATAGAATTCACAGTCTAAAAATCTAAAGACTATCTTTAATTCTTCTAATTCTTTCACCTTCCCAGAACCCTCAGTAGAGGGGGTATTTTCCATCTTTCTTGCACAGTCTGGTGCAGTCCATCTCTGGCTGTCAGAACAACACTCTAATTTTATTAAGTAAGAGAATGAGCTGCCAGATTCCCAAGGGACCAGTAATTCACACCACAGTTTCCTGCTCGTTAAGCCTGCATTCACACATCAAAATGTTACTAATGCAATATGTGGGACTACCTGGAAAAAAAGCCAACCCAAACCAACAAAAAACTGCACAGATTAAGGCAACCATGATTTCGAGTAAAAGGCTAGAAATAGAGATGTTTGCAAAATGTATATTAAGCCAGAGAGGTTTTGTTAGTAGGTTTAAAGAGTACCTTCTTTCAGTCATATCTTCATTGATAAAAAAAAAGCAAATAAAAGTATTCCCCATTAACTCGGCATAAGTTTACACGATCTGCAGTTAAAATCATGATAATATTTACAATTAAAACATTACTATTTAAAATAGAAGTGAAATACTAAATACACCCCCAAAAAGCGGACACAATAATTTGCATTATATATCCTTTTATGCCAAGATTTTCTAAATTTGACCAACATAGCTATCAATTTCTAGGAACAACATACCCATGATAGTGCTCTCACTATTTCACAAGAGGATTCATTAAATTTCATTACCTATAATATTTATTATACGAAGTAAACACCTTCAAATTAGCTGGCTTCCTATAACAACACACCTGTATTTACTTTATAGCAAATTGTGCTTACATTCAAACTTTTGCAATCATTACTGTTTAGACACAACTAACATTCTTAATGATCTCTGTCCCTTGAGAAGTTCAGTGTCAAAAGTTGTTCAGTCCCCATGTGTTGCCTGATCTAGTTGAGAAGCGTCCCTGCCCATGACAGGGAGGTTGGATTAAATGATCTCTAAGGTTCCTTCCAGCCTAGGCCATTCTGTGATTCAAAAATGTTTTGTTTTGTTTTACTTAATTGGAGCTGTGATTAAAAAATACTAAATTCTATATAATGCTAAGTATTCATAGGAAAAAAGAAGTGTTTTGTCTCCAACTTGATGACTAAATTTAAAGGATATTTGTTATCTATGCTTTAAAAAAGGATGAACAGAGAAGCAAGAACCACCTCATTTCACAGGAATGTTGTGAAAACTAAAATAAATCTTCAATTTCAGATTAAGAAAATAAAGAGGAGGGGAAAAAAAAGTCTATGCATGAAATGGATTTAACAGCTTCCGGTATCAGCACTGAATTGTGTGAAGATAATCTGTGGCCATTCCTTGAGCAATAAGGATACTTCCTGTTCACTAATTTAAAACTGCCTAGACAACATACTGAACAAAGGAGACTCTATTCCAAAACTAGGATGTCATCATGCAGTTTGAAGCTTCTTATAATTTTAAGACAAGCTAGAAGTTACAGTTATTAAACATTTGTGTGCATCCCCTTCAAAAATGTATGTAAACATCCAATATTCTAGAAAACAGAGATTTCTGAATATTTTTCAAAACACAGCATCCTATGCTATACCAAATATCACAGAGGTCAATAAGAAAGTTTTGGTCACAAATCCTTAACATGACTGAATTGTCAAACCAGCCCGCAAAGCTGAAGGGGAAAAACACACTGATGCTTTCATAGAGTAGGAACAGTGTGTGGAGTCCTGAGCATGGTGGTTCCATAAGCCAGATTTAAGGACTGCCAAATATCTTCAGAACATTTTTAACTCTAACCACTTAAACCAGTAGCAAAATTTAAATATTTGAAGAAAAAAAATCTAAACCAGATGAGAATCTAGATTTGAAGAGAAAGAGGAGAGCTAAAAAAAAAATGCACCAGGTTTACCATACTATTTCTGATACAAGAGTCGCTTTCCATTCGCATCTTGATCACTTCCTACAGACACGTAACTGATCCACAAGGTCATATATTTAATCTCTATACATATATTCAAGTCTTGGATTGCATTTCAAGTCCTGTCCATGACTTACCTCTCATTTATTTATTTTTATATTCTGTGTCATAGAATGTCTCAGAAATCCCTTTCAGATTTGTAACTCTCAAAGCTTATCCATTTTTCTGCTTAACACGGAAATCGGTTTTGACACTTCCCACATTATATTCTTAAATCTCACCAGAGCTTCAGAAATACAAATATCTCGATGGCATTTCAAATTTCATATCCTGTACTTGATTAGGTGATTAGCAAAAGAATTTTGCATTCGCAGTGGAAAAAGAGGGGCAGACAACAATTGTTTTTCTCTGATGCTATCAGACTAATTAAATTTTAGTTTGAAACCTTCTGAATGGGGCTCACCACTGCCAATTGTTCTGGCATCCTATAGAAAAGACCTGGTGCTTCAGAAGAAAATACAAAGCACCTTCAAGATTCATCCAGCATATGTCCTTGTTTGCAGCTGAGGAGTCTTTCTGACCCCCATGCAGGCCAGTGACTGAATCCCTGAGGCATGTGATTTGATTTTCTTTACCATCTCCACTGCAGAGTTATGTGTTAACATTGTAGAATTAAAATGGAGGTTAATGTTCTGCTACTGGCAGGTAAGCGTAAAGGGGAACATGAAGTGAAAGCAGAATGAGTTTATACATCATACTGAGAGAGACACATCCTTAATCACCTTGAACAGCACTTCAACTGAAAAAAACTGAAATTCAAATTTGATACAGAGTAGACCATAATTTGCTCTTTAAGAGCACAAGAATGTTCTTTGTACAGCAGCACAAACATCCTTTTATGTTATGACTGGTAGAAGCAAGTCTATTTTGGTTTTCTACTTACTGTTGGGAGAAGACGATTTTTCTAGAAACTTTAATGAGACTACACAGTATTTTGTTCTAATGCTTCTTCCCAAAGCCCAGTGCAGAAAGAACCTGGGATACTGTAGTCTGTAAAATCTGCAGAAAGAAATTCTATTAACTTTGTCAGATTGAACATTGCTGTTGATATAACTAAGTTTCTCTCCTACTCAGACTGACTTTAATAGCAGGTCAATTTCATTAGCAGAAATAGGAAGGGCAATAATAAATAGCTGACACTATCTCCACCAGGACACACCAGTTACAATACACCTTGTAGTGACAATCTTTCTGAATTTGACCTAAGGAACAAAGATAAGTATTTGGCATCTACGCCAGCACATTATCTGGGCCTATGTAATCCACTCAAATATCATCACTTGCTTTCAAGTTTAGAATGTCAGATGCAGTTAAGGAAATTTTAGATTATTAGATCTGCTGACGTAAGTTACAAGATGTGTTAGTAAAGGTAAAAAATATATCAGAAACAAGATGGCAGAGAGTGGAATATTTATGATATGAGAGATAAAAGGATAAAAAAGATAAAAGCAGTAATGTTGCATCATAGGTTCAATGAAATTATCACACTTTCAATGTATTTTAAAAAAAATTATCAGTGACTACAAGTTAAGCAGTTAAAATAAAACCAAAATGAAAATACGACATCAGTGCTCTGTGAGAACAAAGACATCAATTAAAAAAAAAAGCAAGAGGTGACTCCTGAAGTAGCCAAAGAGATATTTTGAAAAAATACCATCAGATACTGTCATTAAGAAAGTAACTGGAGTTAAATACTTGCACTAGACTAAAATAATGCCAGAAGAAGCAGATTTGAGATTGAAATGCTCAGAACTTACATCGAGAGGGAATTCCTGATGTTCAATTTTTGGCTCAGTATGCTTGAAACTTGCAGTTGCCTACAGTTTTAGCTTCTTACAGTACTTGCCTAAGAAGTGTGTAAATGTGTTCTGAGATTACAAGCTTCTGAACTGTTTACTTAGATCTTCAAGTACACTACGAAGTTGCATGTATTTCCATATCAACTGCACTGTCTCACGTTCCTACAAAAAAATAAAATATTGAATTTACCATATGGAGATGGATTACATGCTGGATTTCTCTCAGTGAATGAGACTACAGGTCTGGGAGTTACAGACTGCAACATATTGGAAGGGGTCTTAAGTAGATTTTGCCATTCAGCAATACAACGATTGTTTCAATATGAAAGAGATTTTCCCGTCTTCACTCCTGATCTCTAGTTCTGAACCAAACTGGTGCATTTTTCTGCTTGCTCTTATACTTTTAATCTTGATTCTTATCACATGCTTTTTATTTCAACTCAAGTAGCAGAAAAGAGTTCAGCATGGAAGATCTTTTATGAGATAGAACTACAGTGCAAACTCTGGAACGGAAGAGAGTCTAAGAAGCTACAACAGAAAATAAACTATCCTCTTCCCAGGTATAAGCAATCATCTATGATGTGGGAACTCAGAAGAATAAATCTGACTGTAAAGAACAAAAATCTTGCATAATGCAAACACTCTACAATTACACAACAATA
The DNA here is from genome assembly GCF_000703405.1 of Apaloderma vittatum. Classification (NCBI taxonomy): domain Eukaryota; kingdom Metazoa; phylum Chordata; class Aves; order Trogoniformes; family Trogonidae; genus Apaloderma; species Apaloderma vittatum. Next base: position 14,568 of record NW_009695932.1, on the reverse strand, counting down.
CTGAACAAACCTAATCAAGATCAGGAAGCTAAAGCTTAGTGGAAGTAAAACAGGCGTGGAATGTGAGAACACTGGCAAACATAGAATCATAAATTTTTTGGGGTTGGAAGTGACCTCTAGAGATCATCTAATCCAACCTCCCTGCCAGAGCAGGATCACCCAGAGTAGGTCACACATGAATGCACCCAGGTGGGTTTTGAATGTCTCTAGAGAAGGAGACTCCAAAACATCTCTGGGCAGCCTGTTCCAGTGCTCAGTAAAGAAGTTTCTCCTCATGTTAAGGTGGAACTTCCTATGGTCTAACTTAAACCCACTATTTCTTGTTCTATTGCTGGGCTCCACTGAGAAGAGATTGTCCCCTTCCTCTTGACACCCACTCCTCAGATATTTCTATAAGTTAATAAGATCCTCTCCCAGCCTTCTCTTTTCAAGGCTAAACAGCCCCAATTCTCGCCGTTTCTCTTCATAGGAGAGATGTTCAAGTCCCTTGATTATCTTCATTACTCTCTGTTGGACTCTCTCCAGTAGGTACCAGTCTCTCTTGAACTGGAGAGCCCAAAACTGGACACAGTATTCCAGATGTGGTGTCACCCGGGCAGAGTAGAGGGGGAGGAGAACTTCCCTAGACCTGCTGGATGCACTTTTCTTAATGCACCCCAGGATCTCTCTTGGCCACAAGGGCACATTGCCGTCCCATGGACAACTGACTGTCCACTAGGACTCCAAGGTCTTTCTCCATAGGGCTGCTTTCCAGCAGGACGACCCCTGATCTGTATTGGTGACTGGTGCCTTGGTCAAGACTGAGGAAAATCTGTTTGCTGCTAATCAAGGTAGAAAATCTAGTGATGAAAGAAGAACACAAACAGGCTTTAGTAATGAATTTCTTCTTCCCTTCGCCTGTACTGGTAAGGTCTACTCTCTTGTTACCTTATTTAACAGCAGTCTTGAATTCTGAGGGAGTGAAGCGACACCCACAAGTGAGAATCAGGGTGGAGAGGAGGACAGTCACTTGATTCATCTAGAAATACCAAGTGCATAAGACTTCACAGGACCCAAGAGCATTGAGAAAAAAAGTTGCTTTTAGGCTGCTGTCATCTTTGAAAGATTGTACCTTTCTGGCTCTACAAAAACTAGTTTGCTGCTACAAAAATTAGTTTATTTTCAAAGGGGGAGGGAAAAGGAATGAGCACTAAGTGTAAAAGCCAAGTCCAAAGTTTTCCTGTGTGAGGCCAGTCAAGTATTTAGTATCTCTCAGACGTATTTCCCACTGCCTACTGGTAACACACCACCACTTGTCTTGATGATTGCCAGAGGCATTGCCATAGTAGAAAAATAAATTAATGCAGAAACCTGTGCTCACCAGTAAAAAAGGCCATCTTTTGTTCTGTAAAACAGTCCTAGGATAACCACAAAATATTTTCTCAACAGTCACCCACTGTCAGGGCATTGAGTGAGCAGCAGCACAGAAAGCTGTGGAAGAAGAAAATGAGTTGTGAGCATGCATAATGTTAAGAGAAAGCAGAAGATTTCCTAACAAGTGGAATAAATTCCGCAGGGAAACAAGAATATCCATTCCATACAAGCTAAATAAGAAATCTCCAGAAATTTTGAATGTACTAGGGGCTGAGCAAATAGGCAGACTCCCGACCACCTACGCATTCAAAAGTTCTTCTATTTTTTAGATAAACTGCCACACCTGAAGTTCTGACAATAACTGGAATTTCTACAGTACTGACTTGCTTACTGAAACTAGAGTTCATCTACTTCTTTTCAGATGAGGAATGTAATATGCATAATTTAGTTAATACACAAAGTACTGCATTAGAGATGGAACTGTGCTACACATTAAGGTACTTGAGAGCTGCATCAACTGCAGGGCTACAGTGCTGTTAAGTGAGATGAGGTGGTGAGCAGAAGAATAAAATGCCAAAAATAGAAAGCATCCATACTGTTTAAATTATAAACAAACAGAAAGGGCTCAGAAATAATATGCAAATAAAGACCGGCTGTTTTAATGCAGATTCAGGAAATAAAAAAGCTTTTTAGAGGAAAACATAAACTTGACACCCATCCATATATTTTGCATATCACTGCACAGGGTTAAAGATCACATTAATGTGGTATACACATGTTCAATTATTACAAAGATCATATTCTCGAATACTGCATTGTCACCATAAAGTGCCGTTATTGTGTATTGGCCAGTTATTTCTACAAATGCTGAGACATTTATCAAATGTTTACAGGTATTTGATTGCTATATGACCTATGTGAAACAGTAAATATCATATAAAATAATGATGTTTGTAGGAAAAGCTTTGCAGAAAAAAAAATACAGAAACAAAAGTCTTGGATTCCTTTTAAAGGTATTTTAAGGGTCACCCATGTTTGGCATTGAGACATACTTCATAGAAAGTGTTATTTCTCGTATTTTAAAATATCCTGTCTTGCATGCCTGAGAATACGGGTAAAAGAAAAACATTTGTATATTTTCATTTGCCAAATATATATTTTCATGTGCCAGACTGCACATACAATATTTCTGATAGAATGCATTAGGCCTAGTCAGGTGTGAACTGACAGTGAATGCAGTAGTTAGAACCTTGATTCCATTTCATTCAGTTCAGTCAATTACAGAAGTTTCAGTTAAAATACTACAATAAAAAAAGTGTATATAAATTTTATGCACCAAAATCCATTCACCTTTATTATCCAATGATTTTCTGGCCTGTATCAACTTCTGTCAATTAGTAATTTCACAGTTCTGGCAATTCTACTTGATTAATTAGGAATTAGACACAATTTTGTTTGCCTAAGTATAATGATGAACTTGACTAAAGTTTCAGAAATTAATAATTACACAAAACAAGTAATTCACAAAAAGGTACAAACCCACTTTTTCTTCCTAATTCTGGTAGAGTTGAAGATAGCAGTGAACATTGCTTATCTAAACTTCAGCAAGACTTTCAAAGCAGTCTTCCACAGCAGTCTTATCACCATGCCATGGAAATAGAAACTGGATGTTGGATGTATGGTCCACACAGCATAGGAAAGGATTGATGGACTAACAGGCAGTGAGTCAGTCAAACTGGCGATCAGGTTTTCCTCGACATCAATGCTGGGACATATACTGATTAATTCCTGCATCAGTGACCTGGCCAAAGGAATGATATAAGATCTAACTAGGTTTTGTAGGTGTTATTAAATTAGGGGAACAGTCAATAGACTGGAGAGGAGAGCGGCTCTTAAAAAGGATGTGGACACACTGGGAAAACAGATCAAGAGAAGTATTACAAGTTTCCAGACACAAATATAACATCCCCCATGTGGGAGAGAGTAACCCTTTTGAACATTTCAGACTGCAAAAAAAAAAAAAAAAAAAAATACTTAGGGGTCGTGGTAAAGAAGCTGAGGAGGGTGCCTTTCCAGTGATGAAAAGTAACTGCACACTAGGCTTTTTTTGCTGGATTATAGTCATCAGGTCAAAGGAACTTTTCATTTTTTTAGCCTTTTAGGTGTGAATGCCCCTTTCCAACCTTTCAAGAGGCATGCCAGCTAAAAGCAGAAAGTTCAAGACATATAGAGGTGACTGCAGGTTGACAAGCCTCACACAGTGACAGGCTGAGGCAACCTGGTTTGTTTAGCTTCAACACCCATAAATTCACAGAATCATAGAATGGTTAAGGCTGGAAGGGATCTTGAAGATCATCTAGTTCCAAACCCGTGCTTTGGGCAGGGACACCTCTCTCTCACTATTCCAGGTTGCTCAAAGCCCCATCCAACCTGGCCTTGAACACCTCCAGGGATGGAGCATCCACAGCTTTTTTGGGCAACCAGTTCCAGTGCTGCACCACTCTCATGGCCAAGAATTTCTTCCTTACATCTAATCTAAATCTACTGTTTTGCAGTTTCAGGCCATTGCCACTTGTTCACTTATTCTGTCACTACAGGTCCCCATCAAAGTCCTTCTCCAGCTACTACAAACCCCATGAAAAGCCCTTCTCCAGCTTGCAGAACAGGAAATTTGAATTGCATACATGGAGGAAGAAAAAACAAGCCAACTCCTCTGAACAAGTGATCAAACACTTAGTCACGCGTCCAGAGATATTGTGGAACTCCCATTGATGGTGACAGTAAAAAACCTAACTGCACAGTGCCGCTATTTAAGTTGGATCCAAGTTCACAGTCCTGCTTAGAGAAGCAGGAGTCTGGACTACCTAATACCCCTTCAAACTTAATTTATTCTTGGATCCTATGATTATATTCTAGCTTGCATAGTTTATCTATGCATTGCCCAAAATATCAGCATCAGATCACAGAACTCTGAGACTTATCTGTTAATTCTGCTTTTATTCCAACTTAAATCTGTATAGATGAGGGGGATTTTTTGACTAGTTCCTAACTTGAGCTCTATTCCACCACACATTTATTTTGAAATAAGTTATGTAAAAACTAATTTTTATTCCTTATTTTGAAAAACCAGGATGAGTGAACTGAAATAAAAATCACAAGTTAAATGTTACAGAAAATATTAAGAACCATATGAATTATGAACGTGTGCAAAGCAAGTATGAAAACCTTTAGACCAGCTGTTAACTAACATTTGAAAGCCAAATGAAGTGAGTTTGAAAAATAATGCACCAGATGGAAGAAATATGTATACCCAGGGAATAACTGTTTCTTTATCTGCCATTCTAGATTACTTTCAGACATACACTTATCAGCACTCAAGAAAACTGCTTTACTTGACGTAACATCTTAAAATAACGTACTGTTCTTTGCGTCCTTTTTTCCCTTTCTTACATGAAAGAGATAATTAGTAATAGAAGAAGACACTAGAGGAATCTTTATTTAGAATGTGAAATGTCTTCTTATGATCAATTTTTATATATATTGCATAATCATAAATTTATATAGAGGTCGTTATGAATGAAACTAACAGTTTGCAAATGTAGCTTCTGTTTAACATTAAGCACTTCCTACTTTTGGGACAATTTGGATGTGCCGAACTATACAGAAATTGATTTAATTAGTTAAGTATTTAGGGTATGTCAGGCACCATTGCCAATACATGCCTAATGCAAAATACATATGCTGAAAATGGTGCTAACAACATATTTAACTGGAACCTGATAGAGAAAGTTGTACCAATATGAAATGTGCTAATAGACTGACAAGAAATAAAGATGTTTTAAATTAGTTCATTAACAACAAAACAGAAGGATATTTTGGTTTTGGTTTTCTCTGAATGCCTGGGAAATTGACAAAGATATACTACCCTACACACAGAAATTAATTGTCGACTTATGAAAGCTATGCGGGGTCCTCAGTTGCTGCAAATCCATCCAGCTTGTGAAGTGATTTACAATACCTTAGGATGCTGCCTGATTTTTTGTATGCACTAAGTGCTTTAGTTTTTCCACCTTAAGTTTATGCTGACATATACCAATAAATGCTGTTCATGTGCATATATTGTTTAATCCTAAGTAAATCTCAAGACCCAATCAACTTGTTATTTGCTTCTACTGCTATGAGGTAAAAAATGCTTTCAGATATAAACTTAATGATAAAAACTACAGAAAACAGTGTGATGCAGACATCAAATACTGATGTACTCTCTCTCAGCATTTTGTTAAACCAAGAATGAATTCCTTTGTTGTCAGTATAGGTTTTAATGTTGCAGTGAGATGAAATGAGTACCCAATGTAGAGAGATAAAAAAGGATGTTTTTCCTTGTTTTGTGTTATGACAGTAACGACTTTGCATAATCACTGCAACAAATTCTGAAAAAGGCAGAAAATGAATAAAACCTGCTGACTGCACAGAGGATAAAGTCATTGCTGTGAATTTTCAACTGTGCCGCACTACGCTATTTACTTCACGCTACACAAACAGACGACATTTAGTTCACATACAGGAAGAAAATAAAGGCCTTCCAAGTCCAGAGGTCTAAACACTGAGGAAAAGACAGAATTAAAATCTTAAAATGTTAAGATTTTATTTCTAAAATATTTTTATTTTAATTTCTCACCCCTTAAGCTACTCTTTTTTCCTGTTTTCTTTAAAGCAACTAGATGGCTGAAACTCATGGAACAAGAGCTATTCGCACACTGCAATTCTCAGTGTCTGATAAAACTCAACATTGTTACTTAAGACTGGGCAACTACTCATACAAAAATAGCATTACTGAAAGAAAGGTATCTAAGAACCAGATAGTTAAATTCATTTCTCCTCTCAAAGAATCTAAATCCTTGCTTAAGGAGTAATGGTTTGCTTGCCTGAGCTACCTGTAACACAGAGTTCAACAAAAATGAATACAGCAATAACATGAAGCTGTAAAAAGCAATTTCCTGAACTACTCTAAACCCCATGGTAACTCTGTCAGTAGCACCAAAGCCACATACAACTTGTATAATAAGAACACCAGTGTGAGATCCTCTGTGTAGCCACAGCTGCAATGCACAGGGAGCTAAAACTGACTTACACCATCTTTAGAAACATAGAGGCAGGCAGCAGCTTGAACTGAGCCTTGGTTCATTCCTAGATTCAGGACTATCTGTGATTTAGAAAGAAGTAACCCTGCTAGGAATTGTCAGAGCTCTACTTGCACCTTACTTCAATCGGTAGGTAAAGAACAATTTTACTGTTCCCTCGCCAGGCAGGAAGTCAGATTTTTGGGAAGCCTAGGCTTTATCTTTGTCTGGCAATTTTGATGAATACACACACACCAGTTGTGCAGCAAGTATACAATATTAGCCTTAGAAAGGGAGAAAGGGGAGAAAAATGAAGTAGCTATGACCACATCACATTTTGGATATGAGCTCTGTCTCTCTAGAACCATTACAGAATCACAGAATGCTAGGGGTTGGAAGGGATCTCCGGAGATCATCTAGTCCAACCTCCTGCCAGAGCAGGATCACCTACAGTAGGTCTCACAGGATGGTGTCCAGGTGGGTTTTAAATGTCTCCAGAGATGGAGACTCCACCACCTCTCTGGGAAGTCTTTTTCAGTACTCTGCCACCCTCACAGTAAAGTGCCTCCTCATCTTTAGATGGAACTTTCTATGTTCAAGTTTGTCTTCTAGTTTAAACTTGCTTCACAGTGGCACAGATAGAGGTCAAATCTATCCTCAGCTATAGATATTTAGTGCAAGCTTCCAAGCACTACAGAAAGGAAGACTTGGGTCTATGCTATTGTTTCACATGAAAAGAAGTGCTCACTTATTGCAGCGTGCATCACTGATGTCCATCCCATATCTTTCATGACGTAATGCTTGTTTTAATGTCACTCAGCAAATATAAGACAAATCAGCTGAGCTATTTCCCAAATGGCTTGATGTCATGTTTTGCAGAATAGTTTGGGAGTTAGACTCAGCTGGACAGGGGCATCTGGCTTGCTATAACATGGGGACCTCATTATACTGCTCTATTTCCAGTTGCAGGCTGCAGAATTCAGTCTAAACTAAGCCTGTACTATCAGCTACTATTAAGTCTGTTGTGAACTCTAAGCTCTCTCTGCACTGAGGAAGAGACCTGTAAGAAGGGGAAAAGTGGATATATATATATACACACAGAAGCTATTTAATACACATGCATGTTAAAAAAAAAAAAAAAAAAGGCTTTTTTCCCATTCATTCTCTCAGGATTTATCAGTGTCCCTATGAAAAGTTTCTGGCCTCTGTGCCCCCTGCCTATATTCCTCTGACAAAGCAATGTCCAGCAGTCTCAGTACAGACTTTCATCACAAGGAACAATGTTTGTGAAAATCTAATCATAAAGCAGTACAAAAAAAAGCCTCAAAGGGTTTATGATATTACCTTTAGAAACATCAGAGGATATAGGCCAGAGAGGTCAGTGTAACGTTAACTGTGCCCCAATGAAACACCACTTTCCTTCTGGCAAGGTAGTAAAAAAATTCCAAAATAAAATAAACCACTCATCTCCCTCAAATTCTTCACACTCCATCTATTCCAAACCAAAAAAGACTAAACAATAAAGAACTTAACGCTGTAGAACTTAATGGATCACAGATTCAGGCTGGAGGGCCTCAGGAGGTCCCTAGTCCAACCTCCCACACAAAGCAGGGTCAGCTCTGAGGTCACACCAGATTGCTCAGGGCTTTATCCAGCCTGGTCTCCTGTTAACCTTAAACAATGGAGAATGCATAGTCTCTCCCACTCCTTGACTGTGCTCAGGGTGAAAAAGGTCTTTGCATAAAATCTGAATCCCTTGTACTAATTCGTGCATGTTGTATTTTTTTTCCTGCCATTCATCACTGCAAAAAGCCTGACATATGACATATTTTGTATTAAATTCATGTACAAAATCAGTCATTGTACAAAATTCAGTAAATTCTTTGAAATATGGACTGAAACTTTGACATTTTCAGCTTGTAGGAGAAGTATCACACCCTCTCTGCCTGGTAAGTTTAAGTGAGTGCCACTGGGTTTTGTAGTATCCCTGACCCAGCAAGTATACTTTGAAAACATCAGCTAACTCCCTTCAGGAAAAATAGACTGACAAGTGTCAAATTTCTGAAGATAAATTTGCCTGGTTTAAATATTCAACTTCTCTGAAATAAAAGCACTTACAAGCACTTCAGCTTGGGGTCAGAACTGCTGCAGTTCCAAAGTATAGGAAGCTCTGAAGCTACATGATAATGCACATATTCTCAAGGGTATGCTTTTGGTTTAAACATTGAGTTCCATTCCAAGAGAAACAAAAAAAAGCCACAAACCCTACATACGCCTACTGCAGTAGTTTATTAGAATTACTTCACATACCTCCCTTTCTCAGCAAAGCCTTTAGGCACTTCATAAATATTAATTTACAGTGTACCTTTTTTTTTTTTTTGGAGATAGCAAGAGAAGACAGAACACCTCCAGCAGAGCCAGATACCAAACCTACCTGCCTTACTTTCTTAGGCAGACTCAAGTACATCAGATTCTTTTCTCTCCAGACCACTCTACTACTCAGTTGGCATGATCTTTTGGAGACCTGAGATTAAGTGTTGACGAAGAGATGGGGTCAGGAAAGAGGTTCTCAACTATCAAACACACAGGGACACTAGAGGCCATGCTCCCCCCAAAAATGATTGGTTACAATGCAATATGGACTTTAATTACCTTCCCTAGCTAATAATAATTTCTGCTGAAAATATATTTAATATTAAGAAACACAATTCAGTTTAGAAAAAGTTCATCTGATAACTCCAGGAAATGCAAGTTAACTGGGTTGTGGGGTTTTTCATTGTTCGTTTGGGGTTTCTGCAGGTTTTTTGCAGTTGAACAGGTGATTTAAACTTGGAAAAAAAGACAAAAGAATCAAAAAATTTAAATCAATATCTGCATACCAAAAAATCTCATTCTATGCTGTCTTCATGCTAATAGAAACCAACATGGACATATTTCAGGACTTTGTTTTTTGTTTTAATTTTTAAGCAGCTTTGCATATGCAGTTTTAACTGCTCTTGCTCCTTAACTTTAATTAAAAAAAATATATCTTAGCCAGTCACTGAAAAAAAAAATGAACAATTGACAAAACAGTGCTAGCTAGCTAGCTAAATTCAGTCATTATTAATAAAATGTTTTGCTTTCAATGTTTTTCTACACGTTCATGTAAACCCCCTTGGAGTCAGCCGGATGATGCCATCTTCTCTCAGTCTTTCACCCTCACAAAGAGATTTCAATTCAGAGTGCTCTTCTTCATAGAATTGTACATTTGCATATTTAGCAGACAAATTAGTGGAGGAAAGAATGCTTATTTTGACATTGACTAAATATCTTCCACAACAGACAGCAAAACAGGATGAGCTGTAACTTTACTGCAGTGCTACCCTTATCAATACCCGTTCCAGTGGCACTGCAGATCCTATGCTGCTGCCTTTGGTAGACTCTGAACATGTTCACACAAGTGCCCTGTATCAGGGAAAGGGAGATGAAAGCAGTCTCAGGAACAATGAATACTGAAGTTATGACAGTCATGGAAACAACATCAAACACTTATTCAATTCACAGAAACCTGCTTCTTCAGTACTGCGTGCCTTTCAGACACACAAGTTAATTCTGTGAGGAAGCCTTTCAGGGTGGGAAGAGAAGTACTTATGCAGCCTCCTATTACTAACTCATTTCTTATAATTAGGTGTAAATTCTTCTTCTCACATCCTCAGTGAAAAGAAAAATAAAAGAGAAACAAAATACAGATGCAGAGTTCTCAGTCTGTCAAATGAAACACATAGCTTGCTCAAAGTTAAAGATAACATCAATAAAGCATTCATCTGCTATAAAATTATGCCAGCTCCAGATCATAATGTGAGTTTAAAGAGAAAGGAAAACAGAAAACCAAAACAGTGGTGGACTAGATGCCACATGCTCATCAAAGCCATTCTATCATTCTCCCTCCTCAGGTGGACAGAGGAGGAAAAAAACACAGCAAAATCTTGTGGGGCAGGATAAAGACAGGGAGAGATCACTCAGACAGGGAGAGATCACTCACTCTCATAAGCAAAACAGACTTGAACTGGCTAAAAATCATTTACTGCCAAACCAGACTAGGGCACTGAGAAAATGAAACCAAATCTTAAAAACACATTTTTCCACTCCTTCCTTCCTCCCAGCCTGCAAATTCACTCCTGAGCTATCCACCTCCTGCACCCAGGAGCAGAGGGTGCCTGGAGCACACTCTTCCCTTCCTTATTCTCTGACCTTGGTGTCTACAAGGCTGTTCCTCTCACATATTCTTACTCCTCTCTCCACTGCTGTTATTCAGTAGTTCCACCCCACACTTTAAAACATGCTATTACAGAGGTGCTACCACCATTGCTGACGGGCTTGGCCTTCGCCAACAGTCTTTGGAGCTGGCCGGCACTGACTCTGTCAGACACAGGGGAAGGTTCTACTTGCTTCTCACAGTAGCCACCCCTGTAGCCCACCTGATGCCAAAACCTTGCCATGAAAACTCAATTCACATTTTGTCTTAAATATGGACCAGAGGTGAAGCTTTGATACAAAGGAAACTGTTGACTTACCATTAATGTTAGTTTTCAGGATAACTAAGCATTCTGTTCCTGGCCTCCAGGTCCTGATTACTCCGACTAAATCTGAGACATGAGACAGACTACTAGGATTTTCCACAGATGAAAGGTCAGAAGGAACAGTCTGAGTGAAAAGCAGCCAATGAACATCATACTTACACCACGGTACAGTTATAATCAATTATTTTAAAACATTTTTTTGGAAGAAGTGACTTTAGCTGTCCCCATTCAGATACATTTTATAAATGGAGCCCCCAAACTTTTCATGAGGGTAGATTTAGAGATCAGAAAAATTAAGCTATCTGTTCCAGCATGTTAATTTTCCACTAACTTAGTATTTTTCCTCACTTAGAGTATCTATTTTTTCCCCTTACATTTATGTTTTCGGTCAGCAGTCATATAATCAAAGCATATATTTCACACCATTTTCACACTAATTGGGTACATTGTTTTTGTATCACATCTTTTATTCACCGTAAAAAATGATTAGATTAAGAGATCCTTCTCAACTAGTTTGATAAATGCCTGTTTTTTTAACGGACTCAATTCCTATCACTGTTGTTGTTGTTCTCAGCTAATACCTGAGGGTCAACAAAATTCATTAGTACTTGGCTTGAAAAATGTCACATTTTTTACATTCTGGGAAAGTGCTTTAAAGCTTCTGAGCTCTGCAAAAGCCTTGTGTTAGCTTCATTCTAGAGAATAGGATCAGTGTAACTCCAGAAAACACAGACTGCAAAACTACAGAATATCGGCATCAGCTTTTTAGTAGGCTTCAGATTTTCTTCAAATTTCTCTAAAAGTAACTGTTAGAATAAAATAAACCCCCCAACATATATAATAACTTTCTTAAAGAACTTCATTTCCAATAAAATAGTTTTTCTTGAGCAAAAATTCTCCGTTAAGTACCAGCTTTCAATACTCATTACCACAGAAAAGGATTAAAAAAAACTTCACATAATTGCAAGCCTGAAAGTTTTTACTTGGCTATTTCAAGTAGCGTGGTACTTGCTTTCAGTGTTAATAGTTTCATTTTCTCCCTTCCCTAACAGCTTTGCTATGCAGAGGAGCATTTTTTCAATGGGAGGAGGAAGATTTGGTCTAAATATATATATGTATGCATATATACATACACAAATACAAAATTATCTTTGTATAAAAAGATATGTATTGAAACAGCCATCTCTGCTGTTTGGACAATCTAGCATAAGGGTGAGTTGCAGTTATTCACACTGGTGTGTTTTACAGACACAGAGAGTTTCTTCTGCCTCTATTCTCATTCTATGCCCCTTCGCAAATAGTATAATGTAAACAATCAAATAAGTGGAAAATTAAGTTGTATTATTGAAAAATATGTAATTTCAGAGTTTTAAGAGTGTTTCTGAACAAGGATGCATATCCCTGTAGGCAACAGCTGGCAATAGAAAAGGAACAGCTGGTGGTTGTCAATGGCTGGCGATGACAACCACTGATAAAAGAAAGACTACAATTTTTGATAAAGAAGAAAAACATCATCTCTGCTTCTGAACACCGAAAACATTACACTGGCAAGGGGGCCAAATATGTTTGATTGCCTTATTATAAGCTCAAGGCATGCCTATGACTAGTAACAGAGCAAGAACCATCCAAAAAAAAAAACAGAAAAAAAAAAAGAAGGAACTTACTTGAGTCCAGAACATATACTAGTTTTGGTCTAAAGGCATAATAGTTGTGTTAACACAGCATTGTAGCAGGTGGACCTTGGTAATAAACTGTCAAGCACCTAGTTTTGTGGTAGACAGGTTCAAGCTTTCCATACCTTGCACTACGACATAAGTAAACACGTGATTTGACATGTTTTTATGTACGTGCTGAAGCCCTGCTAAACCTGCAGAATAACCTCCCAGTTTTGGGAGGGCTGTGCACAAGTACAACTGTCTGTGTACAGAGTTCAGTTAAAGCGCACAACCACAGTGTGTTTGTTATGCTATGCTGAAGTACTCTTTGCTTATTCACCCTATGAAATCCTACACTATTTCACAGTCGGTGATTCCTTGTATACAGACCCGTGGTCCCTTAAAGTCAGCCACAATTCTATCAATAGCTCCCAACTCACCTCCAGGCGTGTTCCTGATTTATACTGGAGACAACTTGCATGTTCACCAACCTCCTCCCATGCATGCTGGTTTCTATCTGCAGAAGGAAGGCCAGATGTGCAGCCAACACATCTGTATCACACGAAATCACTGCTGATCTGGATAATGAGGGGACCAAGACCATTCATATTGGTACAGAGGCAGTGAGAAGAGCCTACCCTAGAAATCAAACACTTCAAACAACCTTCAGGGGGTGGAAGGCAGGGGCAGAGAGAGAGTGGAGGACAGAAAGCTATGAATAACATGAGAAATACTGATTTTTCCTATTATTTCATTTAACTTACTCCAAATATAAAACTGTATTTTGTAAGAAACAAAGGACCCATAAAGCACAAGGGTGAAAAGTTACCAAAAAGTATTTCAGAGGTGAACGTAAGAAGAGCACTGCTGCACTCCATGGAACCTGCAAGTATTACAGAAAACGGGAAAAAAGCACAAAAATAAATTAAAAATCAATGGAATGTCTTAAATTCAGACCTGTCACACAGATTTAGCTTTTCATATTTCCATCATTTTTCCCCTCTTCAAAAACATTATAAAATAAATTTACACAAATCTCTGACATTTTCATTCATATTCATTATAATACGAAAAATTATGTTTGAGAATTTACCTACTGATCTCAGTGCCCCTTTTTATACAGGTGGTGCAGCTTCCTAACTTTGAAAAGTCAGAGTGGCTTGGCATCATTTCCTGAAATACCTAGAACCCTTGCAAAGTAATACACAAGAAATTTAATACAGTATTTGTGAGTTACATATAAGGTGATTTTGCATAGGTTTACTTGTGAGACAAGAACATTTAACCATATAATACTACCAAAACCAAACATTCAAGATGTTCTTGAAGTAGATCTAAACCATGAACAGATACAAAAGGAAAATATTCTTTATCGGTTTAGAATCCTACAAAAGGAGAACAACAAGATTGGAAGATTATTTAAAAAAACCCAGTAGAAGCTGTGTTCATTAAAATTTAGCTTCTCCATAGCAGGCTGTGCTGAACACTTTACAATCAAAAGACACAGAAAAAAAATTATGGGGTCAACTCATTTTCTCAGCACTGCTTTTCTGGTTTACACTGCTCGTTTTCATGTTACAGAGAGGAAATTAACATTCAAATCCCATTAATCCAAATTCTGAACACCACAATGAGTGTGAAGGCAAAAGTATACCTTTGCAAAGTTTCCATCCCCTTCACAACACATTTTTCATGCACAGAAAATAATTCAATTCATCATTAACATACTAAAACAGCCAACTTGTTAGTATTGTGGCAAATGTGTCACCTTTTAAAACCTAATCTGCCAGCTAAATGTCTTCAAAAAAACAAAGAAAAAATATTACACCAGATTTCAATGGAATAAAACAAACAAGAGTGTATTGGGTTGGCTCAGCCGGA